>NC_092260.1:183384-230884 GCF_036320965.1 Panulirus ornatus
GAAAATTCACTGATATTTCTCGTGGTAATAGAGTTAGAGTTAATAACTGAGATGGCATTACTCCTGTCAGTACAATGATCATAGTTTTTAACGTGGTTAAACGAGGCATTTTATTCTTGTCCCCTTCTTTTACTATATTTATGTTGCTTAAGTCTAACAGAAAGATCCTTACCAGTCTGTCCAACAAAAAATTTATCACAATTTCCTCATGGCACTTTACAGATGCATCTAAGAGTATTTTCTGGTGAATTCTGATTAAGATATTCTTTACAGTATTATTGTTGCTGAAGGCAACATTTATATTAAAGGATTTAAGGAACATGGGAAGTAAAGTGAAATTATTATTAGAAGGGAGAACTAAAAGATTCTTGGTGTCAATGGAAAGTTTGGGCTCAACTCTATAAAATGATTTCTTTGCTAACTTAAGGGATTTAGCAATGAAAGATCTAGGGTACTTTAACTTAGATCCAATAGAATATATCTTCTCAAACTCATCATCAATAACCTCTGGACTGCAAATACGTAATGCCCTAAGGAACATAGATTGAAATGATGATGATAATCTAACTCTGTCATGTTGAGATGAGAAATAACGGATATATGAGCATACATTGGTAGGCTTTCTATATGTGCTAAACTTAAACTTGTTTCTCTGCCTATGGATCATGCAATCTAAAAATGGTAACATATCATTATTTTCATTTTCTATAGTAAATTTGATGGAAGGTACTAAATTGTTAAGTAAGGGGAGAAATATTTGTAAATTTTCATTTGTTGGCCAAACACTAAGAACATCATCTACATACCTAAACCAAATTGCATTAGAAGGTAAGATATCCTTTAGTAATTTTGTTTCAAAATATTCCATATAAAGATTACTTAGTACAGGTGATAGCGGGTTACCCATTGCCATACCAAATTTTTGAGCATAATAATCTCCATTAAATTGAAATATACAGTCTTTTATAAACAATTCTATCAGTTCAATTTAAACAGACTTTGAAACAGGTAAATGAATATCATCCAAGACATCAAATAAATATTCTAAAAGGTCATCAACTGGAACTTTAGCGAAAAGTGAGGAAACATCAAAGCTAACTAGTTTAAAATCAAAATTAGCATTGATATTGTTTAGCTTGTTGACTAAATCTACATTGTTCATGATATTGAAATTTGATACCTTACCTACTAAAGGGCTTAAGAAAGAAACTAACCATTTTGACAGTTTATATGTAATGGAGCCTACTGAACTCACTATAGGTCTTGCTGGAAAATTCTGTTTATGTGTTTTGATAAGTCCATACATATATGGCAATGAAGGGGACAAAGATGACAAACTTTTGATAAGAGAACTATAACCTTTCAACAACAACTTCATTTCTTTATTGAAATGGGAATTAACTGCTTCCAAGGGATTTTTACTAAGTTTAGAATATGTTGTGTCATCATTTAAAAGGTCATTCATTTACATAAATAGTTACTTTTGTCTAAAATCACAACAGCGTTAGCCTTATATATGAAGGTGAAATCACACTTCAATAGGAATTCGTACAATTTTATTTAACACGTAATTCTTTTTATACATGTGGCACGACATGTTTCGTGGAGACAATCCATCTCACCAAGTGTCAGTACTTAACAAAGTTATTTAAATCCCAACATTATACTTGACTCCCACCGTCCAACACTAATCTGTATTGACCAAGTACCTTCTGCTTAGTCTGGGAGTTACCTTTGTAAGGGAGAGTGATTAAGAAGGGTCAGGTGGCGGGGTTGACCTAAGTAGCTGGATGTGTCTTGAACAACTTTCTTTTTTATGTTTTCGTGTTTTGTCAATTCTCTCGTAATGAAATTTCCTGGTCACAAATCAAAGTTCTTAGTATTTGCAATTAAGAGAGATTCAATGACGTTACGTGTGGCATAATCAGCTGAGGGGTATAAAATCATGGGATCTTCAAGAATTATGTGGTGATCATTTTAATGACAATGTTTAGCGATAGTATTTTTGTGGTCATCCCTGCATACTGACTTCTGACGCTAGTAACATCTCTCCGTTACACTGTTACCGGTCTGGCCTTCATGAGTATATTTACATGCCTTGCATTTGACGGCGTAAACACTCCCAATTGTTGCATGATTTGGCCTATCATTCATTAAGGTCTTGTTGATGATGTTTTTGTACTGGAAAGCAACATTACAAGAACTGTTTTTTGAACAAGTCTTAGATTAGCTAAGTTGGGAGAATAGGGCAACACTAAACATTTAGACTGATCCATATTTGTCACATTTTAACTGTACAAGAAGCATAAAATGTCTTCCTAGCTTTCCAGTAAGTTTCGTTCACAAACCAATTGGGATAATATAAATGCCTAAACATACGTCTTATACGACAACATTCATCTGCCAGGCCTATGGGATCACATAACCGCAGTGCTCTTAAAAACATAGACATAACTACAGACATTTCTATGGAAGGATCATGTACTGAGAAGTAACGAATATAACTCAGAGTTGGTGGGCTTCCTGTATATTTTAAAGGACAAATGATCAGATTCTCTATTTATCAACCCATCAAGGAAAGGCAGTTTGCCTTCTTTTCCCCATTTCATCTTGAATTTGATAGTGGGGTGATGTTATCTAATTCATTTAAGAAAACACAATCTTGGGAGGATGGCCACAAGGACCACACATCAACCACGTATCTAAACCAAACTTTCGGATGATTATTGATCGAAGTTAAGATATTAGTCTCATTTATTCCATAAATAAGTTACTAAGAATCGGACTAAGAGGGTTTTCCATGGATTTTCCAAGTGTATGTGTGTGTGTGTGTGTGTGTGTGTGTATGTGTGTTTGTGTGTGTGTGTGTGTGTGTGTGTGTGTGTGTGTGTACGTATGCGTGTTTGTGGATTATGTCTGCAAGTTCTTAAACCGCGAGTGACGTCACCTCCAGCGAGGCCGTATCGTAGTCAACAGACGACGAAGAGGAGTTTAGTCTCGGTGAGAAATTTCTTTCTCCATCGTAGTTATCGTATCGTGGTTCTGGTTGGGACGCTTCCACAGAGCTTCAGTAGCCCCATAAAAGGGACAATTTATACAGTAAATATCATAAGAATTTCATAAAAGTGAGAACGTATATTTCACTTAACGTTATTACTCAATAATGGCAACACAAGTGATACAATCATAAGTTACTATAATTCGGATATGAAATATTGTGGTAATATCATTAGATGTCTTTAATATATATACTTTATTATCACATAATACCTTTATATATACTAACATTAATAAGAAAGTTCACGTTACAGGCAGAAGGACCGTATCATTAAGGTTTGTGACAACAAGAGGCGGGGTTTTCCATGAGCTGCTGAGACTGTGCTGAGTTGGTCCAGTTACGGATAAGGTTCCAATAGCTTCAGCAGCGGGTCACTGGAAGAACTGCTACTCCATTATGTGGGACTGTTGAACACGGGTGTGCCGGAGGGCGAGTCTCTACCCCAGCAAGGTAATGGAGGCAACAATGTAGCCCAGCAGCAGCAGGTAGAATGTACCTTGAAGGTGATCGAGCCTCAGCACCACCTGTCCGTCTTCAACCTGTGAATGAGACGTGTGAGTGTGTAAGTGGTAAGGAAAGTGCCCATTTGTCTAGACAAACATATAATGGTGCATATATATATATATATATATATATATATATATATATATATATATATATATATATATATATATATATATATATATATATATATATATATATATATATCTTTTCTTTTTCTTTCATACTATTCGCCATTTCCCGCATTAGTGAGGTAGCGTTGAGAACAGAGGACTGGGCCCCTGAGGGAATATCCTCACCTGGGCCCCTTCTCTGTTCCCTCTTTTGGAAAATTAAAAAAAAAAGTGAGAGGGGAGGATTTCCAGCCCCCCGCTCCCTCCCCTTTTAGTCGCCTTCTACGACACGCAGGGAATACGTGGGAAGTATTCTTTCTCCCCTATCCCCAGGGATATATATATATATATATATATATATATATATATATATATATATATATATATATATATATATATATATATATATATATATATATATATTCATTTGTCGGTGTCTCCCGCGTTAGCGAGGTAGCGCATGGAAACAGACGAAAGAATGGCCCAACCCAACCACATACACATGTTTATACATACACGCCCACACGCTCACATATACACACCTATATATTTCAACGTATATATATCTTTTTTTTTTTTTTCCAAAAGAAGGAACAGAGAAGGGGGCCAGGTGAGGATATTCCCTCTAAGGCCCAGTCCTCTGTTCTTAACGCTACCTCGCTAATGCGGGAAATGGCGAATAGTATGAAATATATATCTATCTATCTATCTATCTATCTATCTATCTATCTATCTATCTATCTATCTATCTATCTATATATATATATATATATATATATATATATATATATATATATATATATATATATATATATATATATATATATACAGACATATACATATGTACACATAGACATAATTCATATTTGCTGCCTTTATTCATTCTCGTCGACACCCCGCCACATGAAATTACGCGTGCGAGGCAGCGCCAGGAAAAGACAACAAAGTCCACATTCATTCACACGCAGTCTCTAGCTGTCATGTGTAATGCAACGAAACCACAGCTCCCTTTCTACATCCAAGCCCCACAAAACTTTCCATGGTTTACCCTAGACGCTTCACATGTCCTGGTTCAATCCATTGACAGCACGTCGACCCCTGTATAACACATAGTTCCAATTCACTCTGTTCCTTGCACGCCTTTCACCCTCCTGCATGTTCAGACTCTGATCATTCTAAGTCTTTTTCACTCCATCATTCCACCTCCAATTTGGTCTCCCACTTCAACTCGTTCCCTCTACCTCGGACACATATATCCTCTTTGTCAATCTAAACTCACTCATTCTCTCCATGTGACCAAACCATTTCAAAACACCTTCTGCTCTCTCAACCACACTCTTCTTATTACTACACATCTCTCTTACCCTTTCATTACTTACTCAGTCAAACCACCTCACAACGCATATTGTCCTCAAACATCACATCCACCCTCCTCCGCACAACTCTATCTATAGCCCACGCCTCTCAACCATATAACATTGTCGGAACCACTATTCCGTCAAATATACCTATTTTTGCTTTCCGGAGACAATGTTCTCGCCTTCCACACATTTTTTAACGCTTCTGGAACTTATTCAACCCTATCCATAAAAAATTTAAACAGCCATGGAGACATCACGCACCCCTGGCGCAAACCAACATTCACTGACAACCAATCAATTTTCCCTCTTCTTACTCGTACAGATGCCTTACATCCTCGAGAAAAACTTTTCACTGCTTCTGACAACTTGCCTCGCACACCATATATTCTTAATACCTTCCACAGAGCATCTCTATCAACCCTATCATATGCCTCCTCCAGATTCATAAATGCTACATACAAATGCATTTGCTTTTCTAAGTATTTCTCACATACATTCTTCAAAGCAAACACCTGATCCACACATCCTCTACCACTTCTGAAACCACACTGCTCTTCCCCAATCTGATGCTCTGTACATGCCTTCACCCTCTCAATCAATACCCTCCCATATAATTTACCAGGAATACTCAACACACTTATACCTTTGTAATTTGAGCACTCACTCTTATCCCCTTTGCCTTTGCGCAATGGCACTATGCAAGCATTTCGTCAATCCTCAGGCACCTCACCATGAGTCATACATACATCAAATAACCTTACCAACCAGTCAACAATACCGTCACCCCCTTTTTTTGATAAATTCCACAACAATACCATCCAACTCCGCTGCCTTGCCGGCTTTCATCTTCCGCAAAGCTTTTACTAACTCTTCTCTGTTTGCCAAATCATTTTCCCTATATATTATAGGGATATATATATATGTATATATATATATATATATATATATATATATATATATATATATATATATATATATATATATATATATATATATATATATATATATATATATATATATATATATATATATATATATATATATATATATATATGCGTGTGTGTGTGTGTAAATATAATCCTTACCTCAGACACCTTTCTATCAAGCGTCTCACTTCTGTTTCCTCTAACTTCTCGAACTTCAATTTCTGTAACGTCCTTCACCCAGAGGTCTATCAACCCAGCTTCGATCAGTCGCTGCTTCATCCACCTCAACTGACGAAGGAATGGCGCCCCCTGCCTGTGAGGCATATGATGGTGTAAGGTAGCACAGGTTTCTCTATGAATGACATATATATATATATATATATATATATATATATATATATATATATATATATATATATTATATATATATATATATATATATATATATATATATATATATATATATATATATATATATATATCAGAGAAACCTCAAACAGCCAGGATCGAACCCTGGACCCCTGTGCAACATGCGGGAGCGTTACCGCTAGGCTATGATCGCCCCTGATAAGGAAATGACTATTCGAATAATATATAATCGAATAACCTTCGTCTCACGTTGATGAGCAACAGGGTCTACATCGGTCATTTCCCCTCAGGCTCACACAGCCAGCAGATAGTCTTTTACCGAACCTAACTGTAAAACTCGGAGGTATATGAATACGAATAAAGTGCATATGAACGCGCTATCTGTTGGCTGTGTGAGCCTGATGAGAAATGACCGGTGTGGATCCCGTTGCTCACCAACGTGAGACGAAAGGTATTCGAGCACATAGTATTCGAATAGGGAACGAGGAGAAGTGGGAGACCAAATTGGAGGTGGCCAAAGAGACCAAATTGGAGTGAAAAAGATTTTGAGTGATCGGGGCCTGAACATGCAGGAGGGTGAAAGGCGGGCAAGGAATAGAGTGAATTGGATCGATGTGGTATTCCGGGGTTGACGTGCTGTCAGTGGATTGAATCAGGGCATGTGAAGCGTCTGGGGTAAACCATGGAAAGTTGTGTGGGGCCTGGATGTGGAAAGGGAGCTGTGGTTTCGGGCATTATTGCATGACAGCTAGAGACTGAGTGTGAACAAATGGGGCCTTTGTTCTATTTTCCTAGCGCTACCTCGCACACATGAGGGGGGAGGGGGATGGTATTCCATGTGCGGCGAGGTGGCGATGGGAATGAATAAAGGCAGACAGTGTGAATTGTGTGCATGGGTGTATATGTATGTGTCTGTGTGTGTATATATATGTGTACATTGAGATGTATAGTTATGTATATTTGCGTGTGTGGACGTGTATGTATATACATGTGTATGGGGGTGGGTTGGGCCATTTTCTTTTGTCTGTTTTCTTGCGCTACCTCGCAAACGCGGGAGACAGCGACAAAGCAAAATAAATAGAAATAGAAAATAATGATAATGATAATAATAATAATAATGATAATAATGATGAAAATAATAATAATAATGATGATGATACTAATAATAATAATAATAATAATAATAATAATAATAATAATGATAATAATAATAATAATAATAATAATAATAATGATAATAATAATAATGATAATAATAATAATAATAATAATAATAATAATAATAATAATAATAATAATAGTGGTAATGATAATAATGAAATGATGATAGTAATGATAATAATGATGATGATGATAATAATAATGATAATAATAATAATAATAATAATAATGATAATAATAATAATAATAATAATAATAATAATAATGATAATAATAATAATAATAATAATAATAATAATAATAATAATAATAATAATAATAATAATAATAATAATAATAATAATAATAATAATCACAATAATAATAATAATAATAATAATAATAATAATAATAATAATAATAATAATAATAATAATAATTGTGGTAATGATAATAATGAAATGATGATAATAATGATGATGATAATGATAATAATAATAATAATAATAATAATAATAATAATAATAATAATAATGATAATAATGATAATAATAATAATAATAATAATAATAATAATAATAATAATAATAATGATAATAATAATAATAGTGGTAATGATAATAATGAAATGATGATAGTAATGATAATAATGATGATGATAATAATAATAATAATAATAATAATAATAATAATAATAATAATAATAATAATAATAATGATAATAATAATAATAATAATAATAATAATAATAATAATAATAATAATAATAATAATAATGATAATAATAATAATAATACTAATAATAATAATAATAATGATAATAATAATAATAATAATAATAATAATAATAATAATAATTGTGGTAATGATAATAATGAAATGATGATAATAATGATGATGATAATGATAATAATAATAATAATGATAATAATAATAATAATAATAATAATAATAATAATAATAATAATAATAATAATAATAATAATAATAATAATAATAATAATAATCACAATAATAATAATAATGATAATAATAATAATAATAATAATAATAATAATAATAATAATAATAATAATAATAATAATGATAATAATAATAATGATAATAATGCTAATCAGTGAAGCTCTATGACACTGAATAGCTCGTTCGTAGGAAATATTTGTGTTCCCTGACATGACCACATAATACAGTTTCATGACAGGCACAGTGCTAGACCCGAACGCCACCAACTGGAAACACTCATGTACCAAAGGCGTCTTAGCTCCACCTCTCCAGGTTCATACTGACTGTTCTAAATCTTTTATCTCATTCTTGTATCTCCCCTGATGATGTATTTACATCAAAGAAATTGCACTTGAGACTTATCGTGCTTCATTTTCCCGTCTT
Source organism: Panulirus ornatus (assembly GCF_036320965.1). Lineage (NCBI taxonomy): Eukaryota > Metazoa > Arthropoda > Malacostraca > Decapoda > Palinuridae > Panulirus > Panulirus ornatus. The sequence continues at coordinate 192,239 of NC_092260.1, forward strand.
TATCAACAAATACTAGATCACGAGCACTACTGTCAACATTTGCAACATGGATACCACACGGCTCTTCCACTACTTTTCTACAAGCTCGCCTGGTATTTCCCCCTTCGTTGCTGCTTGCTCACATCGTTGATCAAGGCCCACAAACTGTAGTTACGAGTGGAATTCCTCAAAAAAATGTCTCCATGAACAAGTGCTTCCTAGATCCATCCTGGCGCAACGGTTGTTGCTGATGTCTGGGCGGTCCTCAGATGAATTTCAAAGAATTATTTTGAAGAAACACATTGACCTGACGAAGATTGAGATGGAGGAGGCCTTACGCATTTCAAGAGACAAGGAATGAGTCTTTCATATGGCTATACCTGCACAGTGGAAGAAACGTATGTTGGACTCTTGCTATGGTAGGTTAAGAAATGAACGGTCTAGTCTTCATAGGAAAATGATTCGGAAGTTAGCACACCTTATTGAAAACAAAAATTGGACTAAGAGCACAAACCCCAACTTTGTCGTGAACATTTTTAATAAAGAACTTGACAAGGATATTTTCTTTGCCCTAGGTTATGATATGTTTTGTATGCTCAGACAATGAAGTTACCTGTGTTTATATTGCAAGATCGTTGTATAATTTGGAAAAATATATGGTGAATTATCTAACGATAAAGTGAATATCTATAAAGGTGTAGCGTATGATAGTTTCTCAAAACCAGTTGCCCCAAACTATCCAAAAAGATTTCATCAGTGCCATTAAGAAAATTGAAGATAGATAGTGAACTACATGTAACTAAAGCGGATAAGGCTAAAACAGTTGTAATTATGGAAAAAGTTGACTATTTGTCAGAAATGAAGGGTCATTTCTGTGATGATATAACATACTTTAAACTTAGTATAAATCCCACAGACACTGTTAAGTCTCACTTTGATAAACAACCGAAGTTGTTGTTGAAAGATAATGATTCTCTCATGAAAAGGTTTTCATCGTTGTCCCCTTCGTTACCGTATATGTATGAACTTGTCAAGACACATGAGCCAAACTATCCAGTAGTATCCACACAGAGTTTAGTGAGCTCAATCACGCATAAGTTATCAAAATGGTTAGTCTCTTTATTAAACTCACAAGTTGGCAATATATCAAAATCTAATATCATAAACAATTTAGATTTAGTTAACAGGCTTAATGATATCCATGTCAACCTTGATTTCAAACTTGTAAGTTTTGGTGTGTCATCCTTATTCACAAAAAATCCAAATGAATATCCGATGAATGCCTTGGATAATCATGATTTACCTGTTTCAAATTATATATTTCTTAAACTGATGAAACTGTGTATAAAAGACTGTTTATTTCATTTTAAAGGAGACTATTATTCTCAGAAGTTTGGTATGGAGGCGGGAAATCATCCTTCACCAGTATTGATGAATCTTTGAAACAAAGTTACTGAGGGATATCTTACACTTTAAGGCAATCTGGATTAAGTACGTAAGTGATTTTCTTTGTGTTTGGGCAAGAAGCTGAAATTTACAAATATTCCTTACGTTGCTTAACAAATCTAGCGTGGAAGTAGAAAATGATTATACATTACACGCAAAAGGTCCTGGGTTCCAATGCTGGCTGTTAGACGTTATTTTGTGTTCTTTGAAAGTGCGCGTTCATATGCAATATATATATTGGTGCAAGAGGTGAAAAAGAGGGTAAATGAGAGTTGGGGTGAGAGAGTGAATAAAAAGATTTTTGGAAGGAGGTAAATAAAGTGCGTAAGACAAGGGAGCAAATGGGAACTTCAGTAAAGGGGGCTAATGGGGAGGTGATAACAAGTAGTGGTGATGTGAGGAGGTGGAGTGAGTATTTTGAAGTTTTGTTGAATGTGTTTAATGACAGAGTGGCAGATATAGGGTGTTTTGGTCGAGGTGGTGTGCAAAGTGAGAGGGTTAGGGAAAATGATTTGGTACACAGAGAAGAGGTAGTAAAAGCTTTGCGGAAGATGAAAGCCGGCAAGGCAGCAGGTTTGGATGGTATTGCAGTGGAATTTATTAGAAAAGGGGGTGACTGTATTGTTGACTGGTTGGTAAGGTTGGTAAGGTGAGTGCTCAAGTTACAGAGGTATAAGTTTGTTGAGTATTCCTGGTAAATTAAATGGGAGGGTCTTGATTGAGAGGGTGAAGGCATGTACAGAGCATCAGATTGAGGAAGAGCATTGTGGTTTAAGAAGTGGTAGAGGATGTGTGGATCAGGTGTTTGCTTTGAGGAATGTATGTGAGAAATACTTAGAAAAGCAAATGGATTTGTATGTAGCATTTTATGGATCTAGAGAAGGCATATGATAGAGTTGATAGAGATGCTCTGTGGAAGGAATTAAGAATATATGGTGTGGGAGGAAAGTTGTTAGAAGCAGTGAAAAGTTTTTATCGAGAATGTAAGGCATGTGTACGTGTAGGAAGAGAGGAAAGTGATTGGTTCTCATTGAATGTAGGTTTGCGGCAGGGGTGTGTGATGTCTACATGGTTGTTTAATTTGTTTATGGATGGGGTTGTTAGGGAGGTGAATGAAAGAGTTTTGGAAAGAGGGGCAAGTATGCAGTCTGTTGTGGATGAGAGAGCTTGGGAAGTGAGTCAGTTGTTGTTCGCTGATGATACAGCACTGGTGGCTGATTCATGTGAGAAACTGCAGAAGCTGGAGACTGAGTTTGGTAAGGTGTGTGAAAGAAGAAAGTTGAGAGTAAATGTGAATAAGAGCAAGGTTATTAGGTACAGTAGGGTTGAGGGTCAAGTCAATTGGGAGGTAAGTTTGAATGGAGAAAAACTGGAGGAAGTGAAGTGTTTTAGATATCTGGGAGTGGATTTGGCAGCGGATGGAACCATGGAAGCGGAAGTGAATCGTAGGGTGGGGGAGGGGGCGAAAATGCTGGGAGCCTTGAAGAATGTGTGGAAGTCGAGAACATTATCTCGGAAAGCGAAAAATGGGTATGTTTGAAGGAATAGTGCTTCCAACAATATTGTATGGTTGCGAGGCGTGTGCTATGGATAGAGTTGTGCGCAGGAGGGTGGCTGTGCTGGAAATGAGATGTTTGAGGACAGTATGTGGTGTGAGGTGGTTTGATCGAGTAAGTAATAATAGGATAAGAGAGATGTGTGGTAATAAAAAGATTGAGAGAGCAGAAGAGGGTGTTTTGAAATGATTTGGTCACATGGAGAAAATGAGTGAGGAAAGATTGACCAGGAGGATATATGTGTCAGAGGTGGAGGGAACGAGGAGAAATGGGAGACCAAATTGGAGGTGGAAAGATGGGTTGAAAAAGATTTTGAGTGGTCGGGGCCTGAACATGCAGGAGAGCGAAAGGTGTGCAAGGAATAGAGTGAATTGGAACGATGTGGTATACCGGGGTCGACGTGCTGTCCATTGATTGAACCAGGGCATGTGAAGCGTCTGGGGTAAACCATGGAAAGTTCTGTGGGGCCTGGATGTGGAAAGGGAGCTGCGATTTCAGTGCATTATTACATGACAGCTAGAGACTGAGTGTGAACGAATGGGGCCTTTGTTGTCTTTTCCTAGCGCTACGTCGCACACATGAGGGGGGAGGGGGTTGTTATTTCATGTTTGGCGAGGTGGCGATGGGAATGAACAAAGGCAGCAAGTATGAATTATGTACATGTGTATATATGTATATGTCTGTGTGTGTATATATATATATATATGTATACGTTGAGATGTATAGGTATGTATATTTGCGTGTGTGGACGTGTATGTATATACATGTGTATGTGGGTGGGTTGGGCCATTCTTTCGTCTGTTTCCTTGCGCTAATTCGCTAACGCGGGAGACAGCGACGAAGCAAAATAAATGAATAAATAGATAAATAAATAAATAAATTGATATATATATATATATATATATATATATATATATATATATATATATATATATATATATATATATATGTATATATATAAATTGATATATATATAAATTGATATATGTATATATATATATATATATATATATATATATATATATATATATATATATATATATATATTTTTTTTTTTTTTTTTTTGCTTTGTCGCTGTCTCCCGCGTTTGCGAGGTAGCGCAAGGAAACAGACGAAAGAAATGGCCCAACCCACCCCCATACACAAGTATATACATACGTCCACACACGCAAATATACATACCTACACAGCTTTCCATGGTTTACCCCAGACGCTTCACATGCCTTGATTCAATCCACTGACAGCACGTCAACCCCGGTATACCACATCGCTCCAATTCACTCTATTCCTTGCCCTCCTTTCACCCTCCTGCATGTTCAGGCCCCGATCACACAAAATCTTTTTCACTCCATCTTTCCACCTCCAATTTGGTCTCCCTCTTCTCCTCGTTCCCTCCACCTCCGACACATATATCCTCTTGGTCAATCTTTCCTCACTCATTCTCTCCATGTGCCCAAACCATTTCAAAACACCCTCTTCTGCTCTCTCAACCACGCTCTTTTTATTTCCACACATCTCTCTTACCCTTTCGTTACTTACCCGATCAAACCACCTCACACCACACATTGTCCTCAAACATCTCATTTCCAGCACATCCATCCTCCTGCGCACAACTCTATCCATAGCCCACGCCTTGCAACCATACAACATTGTTGGAACCACTATTCCTTCAAACATACCCATTTTTGCTTTCCGAGATAATGTTCTCGACTTCCACACATTCTTCAAGGCTCCCAGAATTTTCGCCCCCTCCCCCACCCTATGATCCACTTCCGCTTCCATAGTTCCATCCGCTGCCAGATCCACTCCCAGATATCTAAAACACTTCACTTCCTCCAGTTTTTCTCCATTCAAACTCACCTCCCAATTGACTTGACCCTCAACCCTACTGTACCTAATAACCTTGCTCTTATTCACATTTACTCTTAACTTTCTTCTTTCACACACTTTACCAAACTCAGTCACCAGCTTCTGCAGTTTCTCACATGAATCAGCCACCAGCACTGTATCATCAGCGAACAACAACTGACTCACTTCCCAAGCTCTCTCATCCCCAACAGACTTCATACTTGCCCCTCTTTCCAAAACTCTTGCATTCACCTCCCTAACAACCCCATCCATAAACAAATTAAACAACCATGGAGACATCACACACCCCTGCCGCAAACCTACATTCACTGAGAACCAACCACTTTCCTCTCTTCCTACACGTACACATGCCTTACATTCTCGATAAAAACTTTTCACTGCTTCTAACAACTTGCCTCCCACAACATATATTCTTAATACCTTCCACAGAGCATCTCTATCAACTCTATCATATGCCTTCTCCAGATCCATAAATGCTACATACAAATCCATTTGCTTTTCTAAGTATTTCTCACATACATTCTTCAAAGCAAACACCTGATCCACACATCCTCTACCACTTCTGAAACCACACTGCTCTTCACCAATCTGATGCTCTGTACATGCCTTCACCCTCTCAATCAATACCCTCCCATATAATTTACCAGGAATACTCAACAGACTTATACCTCTGTAATTTGAGCACTCACTCTAATCCCCTTTGCCTTTGTACAATGGCACTATGCACGCATTCCGCCAATCCTCAGGCACCTCACCGTGAGTCATACATACATTAAATAACCTTACCAACCAGTCAACAATACAGTCACCCCCTTTTTTAATAAATTCCACTGCAATACCATCCAAACCTGCTGCCTTGCCGGCTTTCATCTTCCGCAAAGCTTTTACTACCTCTTCTCTGTTTACCAAATCATATTCCCTAACCCTCTCACTTTGCACACCACCTCAACCAAAACACCCTATATCTGCCACTCTATCATCAATATATATATATATATATATATATATATATATATATATATATATATATATATATATATATATATATATATATATATATATATATAAATATATATATATATATATATATATATATATATATATATATATATATATATATATATATATATATATATATATATATATATATATATATATATATATATATATATATATATATATATATATATATATATATATATATATATATATATATATATATATATATATATATATATATATATATATATATTTATATAGGTGAATGGAAGAGTTTTGGAAAGAGGGGCAATTATGAAGTCTGTTGGGGATGAGAGAGTTTGGGAAGTGAGTCAGTTGTTGTTCGCTGATGATACAGCGCTGGTGGCTGATTCATGTGAGAAACTGCTGAAGCTGGTGACTGAGTTTGGTAAAGTGTGTGAAAGAAGAAAGTTAAGAGTAAATGTGAATAAGAGCAAGGTTATTAGGTACAGTAGGGTTGAGGGTCAAGTCAATTGGGAGGTAAGTTTGAATGGAGAAAAACTGGAGGAAGTAAAGTGTTTTAGATATCTGGGAGTGGATCTGGCAGCGGATGGAACCATGGAAGCGGAAGTGGATCATAGGGTGGGGGAGGGGGCGAAAATTCTGGGAGCCTTGGAGAATGTGTGGAAGTCGAGAACATTATCTCGGAAAGCAAAAATGGGTATGTTTGAAGGAATAGTGGTTCCAACAATGTTGTATGGTTGCGAGGCGTGGGCTATGGATAGAGTTGTGCGCAGGAGGGTGGATGTGCTGGAAATGCGATGTTTTAGGACAATGTGTGGTGTGAGGTGGTTTGATCGAGTAAGTAAAGTAAGGGTAAGAGAGATGTGTGGAAATAAAAAGAGCGTGGTTGAGAGAGCAGAAGAGGGTGTTTTGAAATGGTTTGGGCACATGGAGAGAATGAGTGAGGAAAGAATGACCAAGAGGATATATGTGTCGGAGGTGGAGGGAACGAGGAGAAGTGGGAGACCAAATTGGAAGTGGAAAGATGGAGTGAAAATGATTTTGTGTGATCGGGGCCTGAACATACAGGAGGGTGAAAGGAGGGCAAGGAATAGAATGAATTGGATCGATGTGGTATACCGGGGTTGACGTGCTGTCAGTGGATTGAATCAGGGCATGTGAAGCGTCTGGGGTAAACCATGGAAAGCTGTGTAGGTATGTATATTTGCGTGTGTGGACGTATGTATATACATGTGGATGGGGGTGGGTTGGGCCATTTCTTTCGTCTGTTTCCTTGCGCTACCTCGCAAACGCAAGTGTTTTGGGAGCAGTTGAGTGAGTGTGTTAGTGGTTTTGATGCACAAGACCGGGTTATAGTGATGGGTGATTTTAATGCAAAGGTGAGTAATGTGGCAGTTGAGGGAATAATTGGTATACATGGAGTGTTCAGTGTTGTAAATGGAAATGGTGAAGAGCTTGTAGATTTATGTGTTGAAAAAGGACTGGTGATTGGGAATACCTGGTTTAAAAAGCGAGATATACATAAGTATACGTATGTAAGTAGGAGAGATGGCCAGAGAGCGTTATTGGATTACGTGTTAATTGATAGACGCACGAAAGAGAGACTTTTGGATGTTAATGTGCTGAGAGGTGCAACTGGAGGGATGTCTGATCATTATCTTGTGGAGGCGAAGGTGAAGATTTGTGGATGTTTTCAGAAAGGAAGAGAGAATGTTGGGGTGAAGAGAGTGGTGAAAGTAAGTGAGCTTGGGAAGGAGACTTGTGTGAGACAGCACCAGGAGAGACTGAGTACAGAATGGAAAAAGGTGAGAACAAAGGAGGTAAGGGGAGTGGGGGAGGAATGGGATTTATTTAGGGAAGCAGTGATGGCTTGCGCAAAAGATTCTTGTGGCATGAGAAGCGTGGGATGTGGGTTGATTAGAAAAGGTAGTGAGTGGTGGGATAAAGAAGTAAGATTATTAGTGAAAGGGACGAGAGAGGCATTTGGACGATTTTTGCAGGGAAAAAATGCAAACGAGTGGGAGAGGTATAAAAGAAAGAGGCAGGAGGTCAAGAGAAAGGTGCAAGAGGTGAAAAAGAGGGCAAATGAGAGTTGAGGTGAGAGAGTATCATTAAATTTCAGGGCGAATAAAAAGATGTTTTGGAAGGAGGTAAATAAAGTGCGTAAGACAAGGGAGCAAATGGGAACTTCAGTGAATGGGGCAATGGGGAAGTGATAACAAGTAGTGGTGATGCGCGAAGGAGATGGGGTGAGTATTTTGAAGGTTTGTTGAATGTGTTTGATGATTAGAGTGGCAGATTTAGGGTGTTTTGGTCGAGGTGGTGTGCAAAGTGAGAGGGTTAGGGAAAATGATTTGGTAAATAGAGAAGAGGTAGTAAAAGCTTTACGGAAGATGAAAGCCGGCAAGGCAGCAGGGTTGGATGGTATTGCAGTGGAATTTATTAGAAAAAGGGGTGACTGTATTGTTGACTGGTTGGTAAGGTTATTTAATATATGTATGATTCATGGTGAGGTGCCTGAGGATTGGCGGAATGCTTGCATAGTGCCATTGTACAAAGGCAAAGGCGATAAGAGTGAGTGCTCAAATTACAGAGGTATAAGTTTGTTGAGTATTCCTGGTAAATTATATGGGAGGGTATTGATTGAGAGGGTGAAGGCATGTACAGAGCATCAGATTGGTGAAGAGCAGTGTGGTTTCAGAAGTGGTAGAGGATGTGTGGATCAGGTGTTTGCTTTGAAGAATGTATGTGAGAAATACTTAGAAAAGCAAATGGATATGTATGTAGCATTTATGGATCTAGAGAAGGCATATGATAGAGTTGATAGAGATGCTCTGGGGAATATGAAATACGGTAAGTTCCCAAGTGCGCTTTCGTGTAATAATCTCATCATCAGGGGAGACACAAGAGATAGATATAATAGTCAGATGATATACAACGAAAATCGTAGCTAGGATGCCATTTGATAAACATGTGACTGTCTAAGACAGACAACGAGCGTATCATAAACTTATTATGCGGAAAAAGTGATGTGTTAATTTTTTCAAGAATAAAGTTACCCAATTTGTATAGACATTCACTAGTATTAAGATTATGATTCTTTGTGTATCTAATAATAGAAAATTTAATGATATTTCTCGCAGTACTGGAGCTAGAGTTGATAACTGAGATAACATTACTCCAGTCAATACATTGATCAAAGTTTTTAACGTGATTAAACAAGGCGTTTGATTCTTGTCCTGTTCTTATACTATATCTCTGTTGCTTAAGTATAACAGAAAGATCCTTACCAGTATGCCGAACATAAAACTTATCACAATTTCTACATGGCAATTTATAGATGCACCCAGGAGGATTTTCTGGTGAGTTCCTGATTAAGATATTCTTTATAGTATTATTGGTGTTGAAGGCAACATTTATATTAAAAGATTTAAGCAACACGGGAAGTAAAGTAAAATTATTATTAAAAGGGTGAACTAAAAGATTCTTGGTGTCAGTGGGATGTTTGGTCTCAACTCAATAAAATGATTTCTTTGCTAACTTAAGGGATTTACCAATGAAAGATCTAGGGTACTTTAACTTATATCCAATAGAATATATCTTCTCAAACCCATCATCAATATATTCTGGACTGCAAATACGTAATGCCCTAAGGAAGATAGACTAAAATGATAATGATTTAACTCTGTAATGTTGAGATGAGTAATAATGGATAAATGATGGTATATTGGTAGGTTTCCTGTAGAAGCCTATGGATCATGCAATCTAAAAATGACAGCATACCATTATTTTCATTTTTCACTGTAAATTTGATGGAAGGTACTAAATTGTTAAGTAAGGGGAGAAATGTTTGTAAATTTTCATATCTTGGCCAAACACTGAGAACATCATCTACATACCTAAACCAAATTGCATTAGAAGGTAAGACATCCTTTAGTAATTTTGTTTAAAGAAATTCCATATAAAGATTATTTAGTTCAGGTGAAAGAGGGTTACCCATTGCTATCCCAAATTTTTGAGCATAATAATCTCCATTGAATTGAAATACACAGTCTTTTATACACAATTTTATCAGTTCAATGAAAACAGACTTTGAAACCGGTAAATGAATGTCATCCATATTCAAACTTGCTTGGCTTCATCCATTGCCGACAACACCCCACCCCAGAGGACACAGCAACGCCGCCCCCTACATCAGCAAGATAGCGCTAGGAAACCGACCATTACTAGGACGCATCCGCTCACTTCCATACACGAACTGTCATATGTCATGTACAAAAATCATAGTTCCCTATCCACATCCTGGCCCCATAGACCTTTCCATTGTTTACCCCAAACGTTTCACATGCCTTGGTTCAGTTCATTGTCGGCACGTTGACCCCAGTATACCATATCATTCCGATTGAATCTATTCCGTGCACGCTTTTCACCCTCCTGCATGTTCAGGCCCCAATGACTCAAAATATCTTTAAGTCCATCCTTACATCTCCCATTTGGTCTCTTGGTTCTCCTTGTTCCCTGCACTTCTGATATATACATCATCTTTGTCAATCTTTCCTCACTCATTCTCTCCGTTTGTTCAAACCATTTCAACACACCCTCTTCTGGTCTCTCAACTACACTCTTTTTATTTCCACACATCCCTCTAACTCTTTTATCATTTACTCGATCAAACCACCTCAGACATTACATTTCTAAAACATCTACCTTCCATATGATATTATTAGAACTACTATTCCTTCAAACATACCCATCTATCAGAAAAAGCGTTCTCTCTTTCCGATCATTCCTCATCTTTCCCAAAACCTTCGCACCCTCCCCCACCCCATGAATCAATTCTTCTTCCCTGGTGATATTCGCTGCCAAGTCCACTCCAAGATATCTAAAACTCTTTACTTCCTACAATTTTCCTCCATTCGAACTTACATCCCAGCTAACTTGTCCCTCAAGCCTGCTGAACCTAATAACCTTACTTTTATTTGCATTTACTCTCAACTTTCTCCTTTCACGCACTCTTGCAGACTAATTCACCAACTTCTGCAGTTTCTCACTGGAATCAACCATCCTGTGCTGTGTCATCGGCGAAAAACAAATGCCTCACTTCCCAGGACCTCTTATCCCCAAAAGACTGCATACTGGCCCCTCTCTCCAAAACTCTTGCATTTACCTCCCTCACCACCCCATCTATAAACAAATTTAACAACCATAGTGATATCACGCACCCCCGCCTTAGACCGTCCTTCAGTGGGATCCACTAACTCTCCTCTCTTCCTAGTCGTGCACTTGCCTTACACCGTTGATAAAAGCTCACTTCTTCTAGCAGCTTGCTTCCCATACCATATATTCATCAGCCCTTCCACAAAACATCTCTATCAACCCTATCTCCTCCAGATCCATAAATGCCACATACAAAGTCCTCTGTTTTTCTAAGTATTTCTCACACACATTCTTCACATCAAACACCTGGTCCACACATCCTCCACAACCAATGAAAGACACTGATGTTTTGTATATGCTTTCAACCTATGTCAATACCCTGCAAGGGGGCCACCACTTGTAAAGGGGCAACCACTGGTGAGGTTGCCAATACTTGTTAGACTGAGTTGATAAGAAAGAGATCGGGTCTTTCTTCGTTCCGTGGTACTCAGTGAAGATCAGGTGGCCTTTACAGTTATATCATTAAAATAGGTACATACATCGTTAGTACTTATTACACACTATGGCACACACTAGTGAATGGTGTGACAAGGTTGAGCGCTGGCAGAGGTCATATTGAAGTCCGGCAGCACCATTTCGACAACGTATTCAAATAATGCATCAGTTCTTACGTGTTCATTATCATTTCCCTTTTCGCTCCCTTCACTGATGTCCCCATTTGTTCTCTCGTCTTTCGCACATTATTTACTTCCTCCGAAAACATGTTTTTATTCTCCATAAAGTTTGATTATACTCTCTCAACCCAACTCTCATTTGCCTTCTTTTTCATTACCTGCACCTTTCCCTTGACCTCCTTCCGCGTTTCTTATGAACCTCCCAGCAATCAACACTCCTTAACTGTAAATACCAACCAAACGCCTCTCTTTTCTTTTCTACCAACAACTTTACTTTGTCATCCCACCACCCACTATCCTTTCTTATCTGCCCAACTCCAACCTTTCTCATGATACATGCATATCTTGCACATGGCATCACATTTTCCCTAATTACTCCCCCATTCCTCATCCACTCCTCTCACTTCATTTTCTCTCATCTTTTGCCATTATACATTTAATCTCTCCCGGTATTTCTTCACAGACGTCTTCTTTCTAAACTCTTACTGTCAATACTCTTTTTTTACCCGACATTCTCTTCTTTTTCGGAAACCTCTGCAAATCTTCATCCTCGCCTTCAAAACACAATGCTCAGACATCCCACCAGCCGCCCATCCCAACACATTTACATCCAAGAGTCTCTCTTTTATATGCCTATTAATTGATATGTGACATAATGTCTGTTCGCCGTCTTTCCTGCTCACATACGTATACTTGTGTATATATCTCTCTTTTTAAACCAGGTATTCCCAATCATCAGTCTTTTTCAGAACACAGCTCTACTAGGTCTTCACCATTTCCATTCATAGGACTGAATACCCCATGTACATCAATTATACCCTCAACTGCCACATTACTCACCTTCGCATTTAAATCACCCATCACTATAACCCGGTCTCGTGCATCAAAGCTGCTGACATACTCACTCAGCTGCTCCCAAAACACTTGCCTCTCAGGTCTTTCTTCTCATAACCAGATGCATAAGCAGCAATAATCACCCATCTTTCGCCATCCACTTTCACTTTTACCCAATTTAGAATTTACTTCCTTAAATACTATCACATACTCCCACAACTCCTGCTTCAGGAGTAGTGCTTTTCTTCCTTAGTTCTTGTCTTCTCACGAATCCCTGACATTGCTCCCAAAACATTTCCAAACCATTATTATCCTTTGTTTCACTCAGAGCTATGTTTCACTCAGAGAAAGAACATCTAGTCTCATCTTACTTATATCCATACACATTCAGATAACCCTATCTGAGCCTTCGAGGAGGACGAGCACTCTCTGCTTGACTCCTTCTGTTTCGTCTTTTAGAAATTGAAATATGAGAGAGAGAGAGAGAGAGAGAGAGAGAGAGAGAGAGAGAGAGAGAGAGAGAGAGAGAGAGAGAGAGAGAGAGAGAGAGAGAGAGAGAGAGAGAGAGAGAGAGAGAGAGAGAGAGAGAGAGAGAGAGAGAGAGAGAGAGAGAGACCCTCACTCCCGTTCCCTTTAGTCGCGTTTTGCAACGCAATATGGAGGTAGAACTCTCTCTTCCCTACATATACACTGGCGTGTGTGTGTGTGTGTGTGTGTGTGTGTGTGTGTGTGTGTGTGTGTGTGTGTATTATACAGCTTATAATATTAATAACTTTCTATGAACAGAGACAATTACTAAAGAAAGTTTTATGCCATTTCTGTCATCGCTAAAGTCAACTTACCGCACTCCCCATGAGTCACCCCCAAAGATTGGATATTCGGTAGTGCTGAGGTGGAGGGGTGAGTTGCCATACCTATCACGGTACAGAGACGCACCTTCAATAGCAGCATCGGACTTGAATAAGATGTATGAAAAACCTCCAGCTATCACTCGTTCAAGTCCGTCAATCACCTCATAACCCTAGAATAGAATATATATTTATATACATGTATATATACATATATATATATATATATATATATATATATATATATATATATATATATATATATATATATATATATATATATATATATATATATATATATATATATATATATATATATATATATATATATATGCGTTTCAGAACTTGGATATGATATGTAAGACACAAACAAAATATAAAGAAAACATTCGGAAAAAACAGCGCATGGGACATAGAGGTAAGGGAAAACACTAAAAACGACACAATTTAACAATATTGTGAAGGGTAGTATGAGTTACAGTCTGAATACAACATATGGAAACAGAAATATAGAAAAATCTACAGTTGAGGAAAAACACAGAAGAACAATATCAAACGTTAGTAAATACACTGGTAGGGCTAAGCGAGACCGTTATTGTCCGGATGTCGAGCTGAGGTTAGGTTGGGCTCGTCTGGTTCTCTCTGACCTTCGTAACCCAGGACCGCGTTCGTGCTGTCCAGAATGATAGACTCGGTAGTTTGTGGCGGGTCAGTGACATGTCTCATCTGTCCTAAAACGACATTAGGTCTACGTCTTACTGGTGGGCCATGAAAGAGCAGTATGCCGGTTTGTCTGGATGTTGATTACTAATGCTTTCTCTCTGATGTGAATGGCTTCTAATATCTGTAGTCTCTTCTGATCATTGCAAATAGTAATGATTTTGGTGTTCTTCACTATAATCTTCCTCGTTAGTCTCGTTCCATGTTTTTATTCGTGATTTTGTTTGATTCCACCCTTGTGTAAGTGGAGCGAGAGGCGGCAGCTCAGGTGCAGGTTGTGTCAAATGTCGGTTATGTGGTGAGGCTGACAGTCCCCAATATAGCATCGCTACTCATATACCACATCTAGAGCGACCTACCATATTGTTATTCATTGCGGGCGAACATGTATTCGAATTGTTGTAGTATATCATTAGACTGATATCATTGTCTTCATCAATCGCTTTGCAGTTTCTGGCCTCAATATATCGCACGATCTTCTCATCCTTTCGATATGTTGTAAACGTGTTCCTGTAGTAAACTTTAATGCTGTCACGTTGAGGTTGTCTGTTTGCTACAAGAAGTTGATCTAGCATGTTGTTTGCAACGGTATGAAACTCAGTATTTGAATATGCATTGTCAATTAATATTTGCCGGAAACTTCAAAGTTCTTGGTGTAGAAGTTGCCAGGTTGAGCACACCTTGATCGCTCTCCTCATGCATGCACAAATGACACTCCTCTTGTAACTCTGCGTGCAGTCTTTTAATCCATTCACTTGTAATATTGCTGGAGCTACTATTCCCTCAAACAAACCCATTTTTGCTCTCCGTGATAACGTTCTCTCCACACATTTTTCAATGCTCCCAGAACTTTTGCCTTCTCCAACACCCTATGAATCACTTCTGCTTCCATGGTTTCATATCCTGTCAAGTCCATTGCAAAATATCTAAAAACGCTTCATTTCCTCCAAATTTCTATTTCCGCTCCCTTTAGTCGCCTTCTACGACACGTGGGGAATACGTAGGCAGAATTCTTTCTCCGCTGTCTCACTTTAGAAAGAGAAGCTAGTGGTGAGATGAAGATGTAAAGTTACCAGTGAAAGAGAAAATAGACGTTTGGGCGGTACTCACAGGGAAGGAGTGCAATAGAAAGCGGCAGCAGCAGGTGAAAAGGATGGTACAGGTGTTGAAAAAGGCGGCAAATGAGAGTTGGGGGTGAGTGATTATCAGTAAACTTTAGGGAGCATAAGATGTTTTAGAAAATAAGAAAAAGAGTGCGAAATAAAAGAGATCAAACTGGAGCATCGGTGAAGGGGGCAAAAGGGGAAGTGGTAACAGAGAATCCTAATGAACTGAGGTGGAAACGGAGTAAGTATTTTGATGGAAAATTGAATGTGTTTGATGATAAGGTGGCAGAAGTAGGGTATTTGGGTTGGAGTGGCATGCGCAGTGATAGTCATGTAGAGTGATTTGGGAAGAGAGAAGAGGTGACGAAGGCCTAACGCAAGATTGAATGTGACAAGAAGGCTCGAGTACTGCAGTTGAATTTATTAAGAAAGGAGGTGACTGTGTTGTTGATTGGTTGGCAAGGCTTCTCAACGTGTGAATGGATCATGGTGAAGTGGCTAAGGATTGGCGGAATGCGCGTATAGGGGTACTGTATAAAGGCAAGAGGGTTAAAGCTGAATGTTAAAACTACAGAGGTATGGGTTTGCTGAGGTTATCTGGTAAGATGTATGGGATGGTATTGATATAGAGGGTGAAGCCATGTACAGAGCATCAGATTGAGGAGGAACTGTGGTAGAGGATGCGTAAATCAGGTATTTGCTTTGAAGAATTTGTGTGAAAAATATTCCGAGAAACCGATGGATCTGATAAGATTGATAGAGATATCTTGTGGAAGGTCTTAAGAATATGTGGTGTGGTAGGGAAGTTACTAGAAGCAATGAAAAGTAGGAAGCAATAAAGAGTAAGAATAGAGAAGAGTGAATGGTTTCAAGTGAAGGATAGTCTGCGGCAGAAGTATGTGATGTCACCATTGTTGTTTGATTTACTTTTGAATGGGATGGTGAGGGAGATGAATTCAGGAGTCCTGGAGAGAAAGGCGATTACGCAGTCTGTGGGGAATGAGAAGGCCCAGGTAGTGAGACAGTTATTGTTTGATGATGATGCAGTACTGATTGCAGATTCGAGTAAGACCTGCAGAACTTGCTGACTTAGTTTGGAAGAGTGTGTGAACGGAGGAAGCTGAGAGTGAATGTGGATAAAAGCAAGGTTACTAGGTCTAGCAGGGTTCAGGGACAGGTTAATTTGGGTGTGAGCTTGTATGGAGAAAAAAAAAACTTAGAGGAAATTAAGTGTATAAGATACATGAGAGAGGAAATGGCAGCGACTAAACATGGAAGGGGAAAAAGAGTCATCGGGTGAGTGAGGGGGCGAGGGTTTTGGGAGAGCTGAAAAATAAGTGGAAAGAGAGAACATTAACTGGGAGGGTAAAAATGGGTGTATTTGAAGGCATACTTGCCCAAACAATATTATATTGATACGAGAAACAGGATATACATAAACTGTGCGGAAGGGGGAGAGGTGGGGATAGATGCGTCGTAAATCAAGTGTTCGAGGACAATATGTGGGATGAGGTGGCTTAATCGAGTAAGTAATCAAAAGGTGAAAGAGGTGCGGTAAGAAAATGAGTGTGGTTGAGAGAACTGAAGAGGGCGTGTTAAAATGGCTCGGACGGATAGAGAGAATGAGGGAGAAAAGGTTTACAAAGAGATTCTACATGTCAGATGTGAAGGGAACAAGGAAATGAGGAGACCAAATTGGAGAAAGAAGGATTGAGTAAAAACTGATTTTGATTGATCGCGGCCAAAACATGCCAGAGGGTGAAAGGCGTCCACAGGATGGAGTTGGAACAATGTGGTACACTAGGGTCGACGTGCTGTCCATGTACTGAACCAGGTTATGTGAACTGTATGATTTAAATGATGGAAAGGTGTGTGTGGCATGGTTACGCAGTTATGTTTTTAGTGTATTAAATAGGACAGCTAGAGAATAGATGCGAACGAATGTGGCCTTTTTGACTAATTCTGACGCTACCTCACTAATGCATGAAACAGCGATAAAGCATGCAATAACACACCTATCCATCTATCTAATTATCTATCCGATTAACGTCTCTCTCTCTCTCTCTCTCTCTCTCTCTCTCTCTCTCTCTCTCTCTCTCTCTCTCTCTCTCTCTCTCTCTCTTTATATGTATATACACACACACATACACACACACACACACACACACACACACACATATATATATATATATATATATATATATATATATACTTTTTTTTTTTTTTTTTTTTGCTTTGTCGCTGTCTCCCGCGTTTGCGAGGTAGCGCAAGGAAACAGACGAAAGAAATGGCCCAACCCCCCCCATACACATGTATATACATACGTCCACACACGCAAATATACATACCTACACAGCTTTCCATATATATATATATATATATATATATATATATATATATATATATATATATATATATATATATATATATATATATATATATATATATATATATATATATATATGGGGAAATAGGGGATAGGGGAGAAAGGATACTTCCCACGCATTCCTCACGTGTCATAGAGGGCGACTAAAGGGGACGGGAGCGGGGGTACAGAAATCCTCCCCTCCTTGTATTTTAACTTTCTAAAATGGGAAACAGAAGAAGGAGTCACGCGGAGAGTGCTCACCCTCCTCGTAGGCTCAGATTGGGGTGTCTAAATGTGTGTGGATGTGACCAAGATGTGAAAAAAGGAGAGATAGGTAGTATGTTTGAGGAAAGGAACCTGCATGTTTTGGCTCTGAGTGAAACGAAGCTCAAGGGTAAAGGGGAAGAGTGGTTTGGGAATATCTTGGGAGTAAAGTCAGGGGTTAGTGAGAGGACAAGAGCAAGAGAAGGAGTAGCACTACTTCTGAAACAGGAGTTGTGGGAGTATGTGATAGAATGTAAGAAAGTAAATTCTCGATTAATATGGGTAAAACTGAAAGTTGATGGAGAGAGGTGGGTGATTATTGGTGCATATGCACCTGGGCATGAGAAGAAATATCATGAGAGGCAAGTGTTTTGGGAGCAGCTGAATGAGTGTGTTTGTGGTTTTCATGCACAAGACCGGTTTATATTGATGGGTGATTTGAATGCAAAGGTGAGTAATATGACAGTTGAGGGAATAATTGGTATACATGGGGTGTTCAGTGTTGTAAATGGAAATGGTGAAGAGCTTGTAGATTTATGTGCTGAAAAAGGACTGGTGATTGGGAATACCTGGTTTAAAAAGAGAGATATACATAAGTATATGTATGTAAGTAGGAGGGATGGCCAGAGAGCGTTATTGGATTATGTGTTAATTGACAGGCGCGCGAAAGAGAGACTTTTGGATGTTAATGTGCTGAGAGGTGCAACTGGAGGGATGTCTGATCATTATCTTGTGGAGGCGAAGGTGTAGATTTGTATGGGTTTTCAGAAAAGAAGAGAGAATGTTGGGGTGAAGAGGGTGGTGAGAGTAAGTGAGCTTGGGAAGGAGACTTGTGTGAGGAAGTACCAGGAGAGACTGAGTACAGAATGGAAAAAAGGTGAGAACAAAGGAGGTAAGGGGAGTGGGGGAAGAATGGGATATATTTAGGGAATCAGTGATGGATTGCGCAAAAGATGCTTGTGGCATGAGAAGCGTGGGAGGTTGGTTGATTAGAAAGGGTAGTGAGTAGTGGGATGAAGAAGTAAGATTATTAGTGAAAGAGAAGAGAGAGGTATTTGGACGATTTTTGCAGGGAAAAAATGGAAATGAGTGGGAGATGTATAAAAGAAAGAGGCAGGAGTCAAGAGAAAGGTTCAAGAGGTGAAAAAGAGGGCAAATGAAAGTTGGGGTGAGAGAGTATCATTAAATTTTAGGGAGAATAAAAAGATGTTTTCGAAGGAGGTAAATAAAGTGCGTAAGACAAGGAAGCAAATGGGAACTTCAGTGAAGGGCGCTAATGGGGAGGTGATAACAAGTAGTGGTGATGTGAGAAGGAGATGGAGTGAGTATTTTGAAAGTTTGTTGAATGTGTTTGATAATAGAGTGGCAGATATAGGGTGTTTGGTCGAGGTGGTGTGCAAAGTGAGAGGGTTAGGGAAAATGATTTGGTAAGCAGAGAAGAGGTAGTAAAAGCTTTGCGGAAGATGAAAGCCGGCAAGGCAGCAGGATTGGATGGTATTGCTGTGGAATTTATATAAAAAGGGGGTGATTGTATTGTTGACTGGCTGATAAGGTTATTGAATGTATGTATGAATCATGGTGAGGTGCCTGAGGATTGGCGGAATGCGTGCATATTGCCATTGTACAAAGGCAAAGGGGATAAGAGTGAGTGCTCAAATTGCAGAGGTATAAGTTTGTTGAATATTCCTGGTAAATTATATGGGAAGGTATTGACTGAGAGCCTGAAGGCATGTACAGGGCATCAGATTGGGGAAGAGCAGTGTGGTTTCAGAAGTGGTAGAGGATGTGTGGATCAGGTGATTGCTTTGAAAAATGTATATGGGAAATTTTTCGAAAAGCAAATAGATTAGTATGTAGCATTTATGGATCTGTAGAAGGCATATGATAGAGTAAGTAGAGATGCTCTGTAGAAGGTATGAAGAATATATGGTGTGGGAGGTTGTTAGAAGCAGTGAAAAGTTTTTATCGAGGATGTAAGGCATGTGTACGTGTAGGAAGAGAGGAAAGTGATTGGTTCTCAGTGGATGTTGGTTTGAGGCAGGGGTGTGTGATGTCTCCATGGTTTTTTGATTTGTTTATAGATGGGGTTGTTAGGGAGGTGAATGCAAGAGTTTTGGAAAGAGGGGTAAGTATGCAGTCTCTTGTGGATGAGAGAGGTTGGGAAGTGAGTCAGCTGTTGTTCGCTGATGATACATCGCTGATGGTTGATTCGGCTAGAAATTGCAAAGGTTACCAGGTACAGTCGGGTTGAGGGACAAGTCAATTGGGAGGTAAGTTTGAATGGAGAAAAACAGGAGGAAGTGAAGTGTTTTAGCTATCTAGGAGTGGATTTGGCAGCAGATGGAACCATGGAAGCGGAAGTGAATCATAGGGTGGGGGAGGGGGCGAAAGTTCTGGTAACGTTGAAAAATGTGTGGAAGTCGAGAACGTTATCTTGGAAAGCAAAAATGGTTATGTTTGAAAGAATTGTGTTTCCATCAATGTTATATGGCTGCGAGGCGTGGGCTAAAGATAGAGTTTTGCTGAGGAGGGTAGATGTGCTGGAAATGAGATGTTTGAGGACAATATGTGGTGTGAGGTGCTTTGATCGAGTAAATAACAATAGGGTAAGAGAGATGTGTGGTAATAAAAAGAGTGTGGTTGAGAGAGCAGAAGAGGGTGTTTTGAAATGGTTTGGTCATATGGAGAAAATGAGTGCGGAAAGATTGATCAAGAGGATTTATGTGTCAGAGGTGGAGGGAACGAGGAGAAGTGGGAGACCAAATTGGAAGTGGAAAGATGGAGTGAAAAAGATTTTGAGTGATCGGGGCCTGATCTTGCAGGAGGGTGAAAGGTGTGCAAGGAATAGAGTGAACCGGAATGATGTGGTATACCTGGGTCGATGTGCTGTCAGTGGATTGAATCAAGGCATGTGAAGCGTCTGGGGTAAACCATGGAAAGCTGTGTAGGTATGATAATTTGCGTGTGTGGACGTATGTATATACATGTGTATGGGGGTGGGTTGGGCCATTTCTTTCATCTGTTTCCTTGCGCTACCTCGCAAACGCGGGAGACAGCGGCAAAAAAAAAAAAAAAAAAAATATATATATATATATATATATATATATATATATATATAATATATATATATATATATATATATATATATATACATATATATATTATATATATATATATATATATATATATATATATATATATATATATATATATATATATATATATATATATATATATATATATATATATATATATATATATATATATATATATATATATATATATATATATATATATATATATATATATATATATATATATATACATGTATACGTTGCGATTATTAGTATCTACATGTGCGTGTGTGGAGGTGTATGCTTATACGTATGGTTGTGGACGGGTTGGGCCATTCTTTCCTTTTTATTCTTGCGCTATCTCGCTCATTCGGGAAACAGCGACGAAGTATAATAAGAAAAAATAGAAATAGTATATATATATATATATATATATATATATATATATATATATATATATATATATATATATATATATATATATATATATATATATTTTTTTTTTTTTTTTTTTTTTTTTTATACTTTGTCGCTGTCTCCCGCGTTTGCGAGGTAGCGCAAGGAAACAGACGAAAGAAATGGCCCAACCCCCCCCATACACATGTACATACACACGTCCACACACGGAAATATACATACCTACACAGCTTTCCATGGTTTACCCCGGACGCTTCACATGCCTTGATTCAATCCACTGACAGCACGTCAACCCCTGTATACCACATCGCTCCAATTCACTCTATTCCTTGCCCTCCTTTCACCCTCCTGCATGTTCAGGCCCCGATCACACAAAATCCTTTTCACTCCATCTTTCCACCTCCAATTTGGTCTCCCTCTTCTCCTCGTTCCCTCCACCTCCGACACATATATCCTCTTGGTCAATCTTTCCTCACTCATTCTCTCCATGTGCCCAAACCATTTCAAAACACCCTCTTCTGCTCTCTCAACCACGCTCTTTTTATTTCCACACATCTCTCTTACCCTTACGTTACTTACTCGATCAAACCACCTCACACCACACATTGTCCTCAAACATCTCATTTCCAGCACATCCATCCTCCTGCGCACAACTCTATCCATAGCCCACGCCTCGCAACCATACAACATTGTTGGAACCACTATTCCTTGAAACATACCCATTTTTGCTTTCCGAGATAATGTTCTCGACTTCCACACATTCTTCAAGGCCCCCAGAATTTTCGCCCCCTCCCCGACCCTATGATCCACTTCCGCTTCCATGGTTCCATCCGCTGCCAGATCCACTCCCAGATATCTAAAACACTTCACTTCCTCCAGTTTTTCTCCATTCAAACTCACCTCCCAATTGACTTGACCCTCAACCCTACTGTACCTAATAACCTTGCTCTTATTCACATTTACCCTTAACTTTCTTCTTCCACACACTTTTCCAAACTCAGTCACCAGCTTCTGCAGTTTCTCACATGAATCAGCCACCGGCGCTGTATCATCAGCGAACAACAACTGACTCACTTCCCAAGCTCTCTCATCCCCAACAGACTTCATACTTGCCCCTCTTTCCAAAACTCTTGCATTTACCTCCCTAACAACCCCATCCATAAACAAATTAAACAACCATGGAGACATCACACACCCCTGCCGCAAACCTACATTCACTGAAAACCAATCACTTTCCTCTCTTCCTACACGTACACATGCCTTACATACTCGATAAAAACTTTTCACTGCTTCTAACAGCTTTCCTCCCACACCATATATTCTTAATACCTTCCACAGAGCATCTCTATCAACTCTATCATATGCCTTCTCCAGATCCATAAATGCTGCATACAAATGCATTTGCTTTTCTAAGTATTTCTCACATACATTCTTCAAAGCAAACACCTGATCCACACATCCTCTACCACTTCTGAAACCACACTGCTCTTCCCCAATCTGATGCTCTGTACATGCCTTCACCCTCTCAATCAATACCCTCCCATATAATTTACCAGGAATACCCAACAAACTTATACCTCTGTAATTTGAGCACTCACTCTTATCCCCTTTTTTAATAAATTCCACTGCAATACCATCCAAACCTATATATATATGTATATATATATATGCCAAAAAAAAAAAAATATATATATATATATATATATATATATATATATATATATATATTATATATATATATATATATATGCAAAAAAAAAATATATATATATATATATATATATATATTTTTTTTTTTTTTTTTTTGTCGCTGTCTCCCGCGTTTGCGAGGTAGCGCAAGGAAACAGACGAAAGAAATTGCCCAACCCACCCCCATACACATGTATATACATACGTCCACACACGCAAATATACATACCTACACAGCTTTCCATGGTTTACCCCAGACGCTTCATGTGCCCTGATTCAATCCACTGACAGCACGTCAACCCCGGTATACCACATCGCTCCAATTCACTCTATTCCTTGCCCTCCCTTCACCCTCCTGCATGTTCAGGCCCCGATCACACAAAATCTTCTTCACTCCATCTTTCCACCTCCAATTTGGTCTCCCTCTTCTCCTCGTTCCCTCCACCTCCGACACATATATCCTCTTGGTCAATCTTTCCTCACTCATTCTCTCCATGTGACCAAACCATTTCAAAACACCCTCTTCTGCTCTCTCAACCACTCTCATTTTATTTCCACGCATCTCTCTTACCCTTACGTTACTCACTCGATCAAACCACCTCACACCACACATTGTCCTCAAACATCTCATTTCCAGCACATCCATCCTCCTGCGCACCACTCTATCCATAGCCCACGCCTTGCAACCATACAACATTGTTGGAACCACTATTCCTTGAAACATACCCATTTTTGCTTTCCGAGATAATGTTCTCGACTTCCACACATTTTTCAAGGCCCCCAGGATTTTCGCCCCCTCCCCCACCCTATGATCCACTTCCGCTTCCATGGTTCCATCCGCTGCCAGATCCACTCCCAGATATCTAAAACACTTCACTTCCTCCAGTTTTTCTCCATTCAAACTCACCTCCCAATTGACTTGACCCTGAACCCTACTGTACCTAATAACCTTGCTCTTATTCACATTTACCCTTAACTTTCTTCTTCCACACACTTTTCCAAACTCAGTCACCAGCTTCTGCAGTTTCTCACATGAATCAGCCACCAGCGCTGTATCATCAGCGAACAACAACTGACTCACTTCCCAAGCTCTCTCATTCCCAACAGACTTCATACTTGCCCCTCTTTCCAAAACTCTTGCATTTGCCTCCCTAACAACCCCATCCATAAACAAATTAAACAACCATGGAGACATCACACACCCCTGCCGCAAACCTACATTCACTGAGAACCAATCACTTTCCTCTCTTCCTACACGTACACATGCCTTACATCCTCGATAAAAACTTTTCACTGCTTCTAACAGCTTTCCTCCCACACCATATATTCTTAATACCTTCCACAGAGCATCTCTATCAACTCTATCATATGCCTTCTCTAGATCCATAAATGCTACATACAAATCCATTTGCTTTTCTAAGTATTTCTCACATACATTCTTCAAAGCAAACACCTGATCCACACATCCTCTACCACTTCTGAAACCACACTGCTCTTCCCCAATCTGATGCTCTGTACATGCCTTCACCCTCTCAATCAATACCCTCCCATATAATTTATCAGGAATACTCAACAAACTTATACCTCTGTAATTTGAGCACTCACTCTTATCCCCTTTGCCTTTGTACAATGGCACGATGCACGCATTCCGCCAATCCTCAGGCACCTCACCATGAGTCATACATACATTAAATAACCTTACCAACCAGTCGACAATACAGTCACCCCCTTTTTTAATAAATTCCACTGCAATACCATCCAAACCTATGTATATATATATATATATATATATATATATATATATATATATATATATATATATATATATATATATATATATATATATATATATATATATATATATATGCAAAAATATATATATATATATATATATATATATATATATATATATATATATATATATATACATATATATATATATATATATATATATATATATATATATATATATATATATATATATATATATATATATATATATATATATATATTATATATATATATATATGCAAAAAAAAATATATATATATACATATATATATATATATATTTTTTTTTTTTTTTTTGGTTTGTCGCTGTATCCCGCGTTTGCGAGGTAGCGCAAGGAAACAGACGAAAGAAATTGCCCAACCCACCCCCATACACATGTATATACATACGTCCACACACGCAAATATACATACCTACACAGCTTTCCATGGTTTACCCCAGACGCTTCATGTGCCCTGATTCAATCCACTGACAGCACGTTAACCCCGGTATACCACATCGCTCCAATTCACTCTATTCCTTGCCCTCCCTTCACCCTCCTGCATGTTCAGGCCCCGATCACACAAAATCTTCTTCACTCCATCTTTCCACCTCCAATTTGGTCTCCCTCTTCTCCTCGTTCCCTCCACCTCCGACACATATATCCTCTTGGTCAATCTTTCCTCACTCATTCTCTCCATGTGCCCAAACCATTTCAAAACACCCTCTTCTGCTCTCTCAACCACTCTCTTTTTATTTCCACACATCTCTCTTACCCTTACGTTACTTACTCGATCAAACCACCTCACACCACACATTGTCCTCAAACATCTCATTTCCAGCACATCCATCCTCCTGCGCACCACTCTATCCATAGCCCACGTCTCGCAACCATACAACATTGTTGTAACAACTATTCCTTCAAACATACCCATTTTTGCTTTCCGAGATAATGTTCTCGACTTCCATACATTCTTCAAGGCTCCCAGAATTTTCGCCCCCTCCCCCACCCTATGATCCACTTCCGCTTCCATGTTTCCATCCGCTGCCAGATCCACTCCCAGATATCTAAAACACTTCACATCCTCCAGTTTTTCTCCATTCAAACTCAGCTCCCAATTGACTTGACCCTCAATCCTACTGTACCTAATAACCTTGCTCTTATTCACATTTACTCTTAACTTTCTTCTTTCACACACTTTACCAAACTCAGTCACCAGCTTCTGCAGTTTCTCACATGAATCTGCCACCAACGCTGTATCATCAGCGAACAACAAGTGACTCACTTCCCAAGCTCTCTCATCCCCAGCAGACTTCATACTTGCCCCTCTTTCCAAAACTCTTGCATTCACCTCCCTAACAACCCCATCCATAAACAAATTAAACAACCATGGAGACATCACACACCCCTGCCGCAAACCTACATTCACTGAGAACGAATCACTTTCCTCTCTTCCTACACGTACATATGCCTTACATCCTCGATAAAAACTTTTCACTGCTTCTAACAACTTGCCTCCCACACCATATATTCTTAATACCTTCCACAGAGCATCTCTATCAACTCTATCATATGCCTTCTCCAGATCCATAAATGCTACATACAAATCCATTTGCTTTTCTAAGTATTTCTCACATACATTCTTCAAAGCAAACACCTGATCCACACATCCTCTACCACTTCTGAAACCACACTGCTCTTCCCCAGTCTGATGCTCTGTACATTCCTTCACCCTCTCAATCAATACCCTCCCATATAATTTACCAGGAATACTCAACAAACTTATACCTCTGTAATTTGAGCACTCACTCTTATCCCCTTTGCCTTTGTACAATGGCACTATGCACGCATTCCGCCAATCCTCAGGCACTTCACCATGAGTCATACATACATTAAATAACCTTACCAACCAGTCAACAATACAGTCACCCCCTTTTTTAATAAACCCATTGCAATACCATCCAAACCTGCTGCCTTGCCGGCTTTCATCTTCCGCAAAGCTTTTACTACCTCTTCTCTGTTTACCAAATCATTTTTCCTAACCCTCTCACTTTGCACACCACGTCGACCAAAACACCCTACATCTGCCACTCTATCATCAAACACATTCAACAAACCTTCAAAATACTCACTCCATCTCCTTCTCACATCACCACTACTTGTTATCACCTCCCCATTTGCGCCCTTCACTGAAGTTCTCATTTGCTCCCTTGTCTTACGCACTTTATTTACCTCCTTCCAGAACATCTTTTTATTCTCCCTAAAATTTAATGATACTCTCTCACCCCAACTCTCATTTGCCCTTTTCTCACCTCTTGCACCTTTCTCTTGACCTCCTGTCTCTTTCTTTTATACATCTCCCACTCAATTGCATTTTTTCCCTGCAAAAATCGTCCAAATGCCTCTCTCTTCTCTTTCACTAATACTCTTACTTCTTCATCCCACCACTCACTACCCTTTCTAATCAACCCATCTCCCACTCTTCTCATGCCACAAGCATCTTTTGCGCAATCCATCACTAATTCCCTAAATACATCCCATTCCTCCCCCACTCCCCTTACTTCCATTGTTCTCACCTTTCTCCATTCTGTACTCAGTCTCTCCTGGTACTTCCTCACACAAGTCTCCTTCCCAAGCTCACTTACTCTCACCACCCTCTTCACCCCAACATTCACTCTTCTTTTCTGAAAACCCATACAAATCTTCACCTTAGCCTCCACAAGATAATGATCAGACATCCCTCCAGTTGCACCTCTCAGCACATTAACATCCAAAAGTCTCTCTTTCGCACGCCTGTCAATTAACACGTAATCCAATAACGCTCTCTGGCCATCTCTCCTACTTACATAAGTATACTTATGTATATCTCGCTTTTTCAACCAGGTATTCCCAATCATCAGTCCTTTTTCAGCACATAAATCTACAAGCTCTTCACCATTTCCATTTACAACACTGAACACCCCATGTATACCAATTATTCCCTCAACTGCCACATTACTCACCTTTGCATTCAAATCACCCATCACTATAACCCGGTCTCGTGCTTCAAAACCACTAACACACTCATTCAGCTGCTCCCAAAACACTTGCCTCTCATGATCTTTCTTCTCATGCCCAGGTGCATATGCACCAATAATCACCCATCTCTCTCCATCAACTTTCAGTTTTACCCATATTAATCGAGAATTTACTTTCTTACATTCTATCACATACTCCCACAACTCCTGTTTCAGGAGTATTGCTACTCCTTCCCTTGCTCTTGTCCTCTCACTAACCCCTGACTTTACTCCCAAGACCTTCCCAAACCACTCTTCCCCTTTACCCTTGAGCTTCGTTTCACTCAGAGCCAAAACATCCAGGTTCCTTTCCTCAAACATACTACCTATCTCTCCTTTTTTCACATCTTGGTTACATCCACACATATTTAGGCACCCCAATCTGAGCCTTCGAGGAGGATGAGCACTCGCCGCGTGACTCCTTCTTCTGTTTCCCATTTTAGAAAGTTAAAAAAGTACAAGGAGGGGAGGATTTCTGGCCCCCCGCTCCCGTCCCCTCTAGTCGCCTTCTACGACACGCGAGGAATGCTTGGGAAGTATTCTTTCACCCCTATCCTCAGGGATAATATATATATATATATATATATATATATATATATATATATATATATACACATACACCCACATACAGACACATACGCACATATACACACACACACACACATACATATATATACATATATATACATATATATATATATATATATATATATATATATATATATATATATATATATATATATATATTCTATATATATATATATATATGATATATATATATATATATATATATATATATATATATATATATATATATATATATATATATTTTTTTTTTTTTTTTTTTTTTTTTTTTTTTTATACTTTGTCGCTGTCTCCCGCGTTTGCGAGGTAGCGCGAGGAAACAGACGAAAGAAATGGCCCAACCCCCATACACACGTACATACACACGTCCACACACGCAAATATACATACCTACACAGCTTTCCATGGTTTACCCCAGACGCTTCACATGCCTTGATTCAATCCACTGACAGCACGTCAACCCCTGTATACCACATCGCTCCAATTCACTCTATTCCTTGCCCTCCTTTCACCCTCCTGCATGTTCAGGCCCCGATCACACAAAATCTTTTTCACTCCATCTTTCCACCTCCAATTTGGTCTCCCTCTTCTCCTCGTTCCCTCCACCTCCGACACATATATCCTCTTGGTCAATCTTTCCTCACTCATTCTCTCCATGTGCCCAAACCATTTCAAAACCATATATATATATATATATATATATATATATATATATATATATATATATATATATATATATATATATATATATATATATATATATATATATATATATATATATATATATATATATATATATATATATATATATATATATATATATATTGAAGCTTATTGACACAGTGGTGAAATTGATGAGAACTGCTATTGACGTTTGTGTGAATAAATTGTACATCTCCTTTTCCATAGCCAGAGGTTGAACCATTATGTGACATTCATTTTTTTTTTCATTCATTTCAAGCTAAAAGTTTGTTTCTTAATTGTTCTTACATTTTTCATATGTATATATATGTATGTGTGTGTGTGTGTGTATGTGCATATGTGTGTGTGTGTGTGTGTGTGTGTATGTATATATATATGTATATTATCCCTGGGGATAGGGGTGAAAGAATACTTCCCACGTATTCCTCGCGTGTCGTAGAAAGCGACTAGAGGGGACGGGAGCGGGGGGCCGGAAATCCTCCCCTCCTTGTATTAACTTTCTAAAATGGGAAACAGAAGAAGGAGTCACGCGGGGAGTGATCATCCTCCTCGAAGGCTCAGAGTGGGGTGCCTAAATGTGTGTGGATGTAACCAAGATGTGAAAAAAGGAGAGATAGGTGGTATGTTTGAGGAAAGGAACCTGGATGTTTTGGCTCTGAGTGAAACGAAGCTCAAGGGTAAAGGGGAAGAGTGGTTTGGAAATGTCTGGGGAGTGAAGTCAGGGGTTAGTGAGAGGACAAGAGCAAGGGAAGGAGTAGCAATACTCCTGAAACAGGAGTTGTGGGAGTATGTGATAGAATGTAAGAAAGTAAATTCTCGATTAATATGGGTAAAATTG
The DNA here is from genome assembly GCF_036320965.1 of Panulirus ornatus. NCBI lineage: Eukaryota > Metazoa > Arthropoda > Malacostraca > Decapoda > Palinuridae > Panulirus > Panulirus ornatus. Next base: position 222,176 of record NC_092260.1, read on the forward strand.
AAAGTTGATGGAGAGAGGTGGGTGATTATTGGTGCATATGCACCTGGGCATGAGAAGAAAGATCATGAGAGGCAAGTGTTTTGGGAGCAGCTAAATGAGTGTGTTAGCGGTTTTGATGCACGAGACCGGGTTATAGTGATGGGTGATTTGAATGCAAAGGTGAGTAATGTGGCAGTTGAGGGAATAATTGGTATGCATGGGGTGTTCAGTGTTGTAAATGGAAATGGTGAAGAGCTTGTAGATTTATGTGCTGAAAAAGGACTGATGATTGGGAATACCTGGTTTAAAAAGCGAGATATACATAAGTATACTTATGTAAGTAGGAGAGATGGCCAGAGAGCGTTATTGGATTACGTGTTAATTGACAGGCGTGCGAAAGAGAGACTTTTGGATGTTAATGTGCTGAGAGGTGCAACTGGAGGGATGTCTGATCATTATCTTGTGGAGGCTAAGGTGAAGATTAGTATGGGTTTTCAGAAAAGAGGAGTGAATGTTGGGGTGAAGAAGGTGGTGAGAGTAAGTGAGCTTGGGAAGGAGACCTGTGTGGGGAAGTACCAGGAGAGACTGTGTACAGAATGGAAAAAGGTGAGAACAATGGAAGTAAGGGGAGTCGGGGAGGAATGGGATGTATTTAGGGAATCAGTGATGGATTGCGCAAAAGATGCTTGTGGTATGAGAAGAGTGGGAGGTGGGCTGTTTAGAAAGGGTAGTGAGTGGTGGGATGAAGAAGTAAGAGTATTAGTGAAAGAGAAGAGAGAGGCATTTGGACGATTTTTGCAGGGAAAAAATGCAATTGAGTGGGAGAAGTATAAAAGAAAGAGACAGGAGGTCAAGAGAAAGGTGCAAGAGGTGAAAAAAGGGCAAATGAGAGTTGGGGTGAGAGACTATCAGTAAATTTTAGGGAGAATAAAAAGATGTTCTGGAAGGAGGTAAATAGGGTGCGTAAGACAAGGGAGCAAATGGGAACTTCAGTGAAGGGCGTAAATGGGGAGGTGATAACAAGTAGCGGTGATGTGAGAAGGAGATGGAATGAGTATTTTGAAGGTTTGTTGAATGTGTCTGATGACAGAGTGGCAGATATAGGGTGTTTTGGTCGAGGTGGTGTGCAAAGTGAGAGGGTTAGGGAAAATGATTTGATAAACAGAGAAGAGGTAGTAAAAGCTTTGCGGAAGATGAAAGCCGGCAAGGCAGCAGGTTTGGATGGTATTGCAGTGGAATTTATTAAGAAAGGGGGTGACTGTATTGTTGACTGGTTGGTAAGGTTATTTAATGTATGTATGACTCATGGTGAGGTGCCTGAGGATTGGCGGAATGCGTGCATAGTGCCATTGTACAAAGGCAAAGGGGATAAGAGTGAGTGCTCAAATTACAGAGGTATAAGTCTGTTGAGTATTCCTGGTAAATTATATGGGAGGGTATTGATTGAGAGGGTGAAGGCATGTACAGAGCATCAGATTGGGGAAGAGCAGTGCGGTTTCAGAAGTGGTAGAGGATGTGTGGATCAGGTGTTTGCTTTGAAGAATGTATGTGAGAAATACTTAGAAAAGCAAATGGATTTGTATGTAGCATTTATGGATCTGGAGAAGGCATATGATAGAGTTGATAGAGATGCTCTGTGGAAGGTATTAAGAATATATGGTGTGGGAGGCAAGTTGTTAGAAGCAGTGAAAAGTTTTTATCGAGGATGTAAGGCATGTGTACGTGTAGGAAGAGAGGAAAGTGATTGGTTCTCAGTGAATGTAGGTTTGCGGCAGGGGTGTGTGATGTCTCCATGGTTGTTTAATTTGTTTATGGATGGGGTTGTAAAGGAGGTGAATGCAAGAGTCCTGGAAAGAGGGGCAAGTATGAAGTCTGTTGGGGATGAGAGAGCTTGGGAAGTGAGTCAATTGTTGTTCGCTGATGATACAGCGCTGGTGGCTGATTCATGTGAGAAACTGCAGAAGCTGGTGACTGAGTTTGGTAAAGTGTGTGGAAGAAGAAAGTTGAGAGTAAATGTGAATAAGAGCAAGGTTATTAGGTACAGTAGGGGTGAGGGTCAAGTCAATTGGGAGGTGAGTTTGAATGGAGAAAAACTGGAGGAAGTGAAGTGTTTTAGATATCTGGGAGTGGATCTGTCAGCGGATGGAACCATGGAAGCGGAAGTGGATCATAGGGTGGGGGAGGGGGCGAAAATTTTGGGAGCCTTGAAAAATGTGTGGAAGTCGAGAACATTATCTCGGAAAGCAAAAATGGGTATGTTTGAGGGAATAGTGGTTCCAACAATGCTGTATGGTTGCGAGGCGTGGGCTATGGATAGAGATGTGCGCAGGAGGATGGATGTGCTGGAAATGAGATGTTTGAGGACAATGTGTGGTGTGAGGTGGTTTGATCGAGTAAGTAACGTAAGGGTAAGAGAGATGTGTGGAAATAAAAAGAGCGTGGTCGAGAGAGCAGAAGAGGGTGTTTTGAAGTGGTTTGGGCACATGGAGAGAATGAGTGAGGAGAGATTGACCAAGAGGATATATGTGTCGGAGGTGGAGGGAACGAGGAGAAGAGGGAGACCAAATTGGAGGTGGAAAGATGGAGTGAAAAAGATTTTGTGTGATCGGGGCCTGAACATGCAGGAGGGTGAAAGGAGGGCAAGAAATGGAGTGAATTGGAGTCATGTGGTATACAGGGGTTGACGTGCTGTCAGTGGATTGAAGCAAGGCATGTGAAGCGTCTGGGGTAAACCATGGAAAGCTGTGTAGGTATGTATATTTGCGTGTCTGGACGTGTGTATGTACATGTGTATGGGGGGGGGGGGGGGGTTGGGCCATTTCTTTCGTCTGTTTCCTTGCGCTACCTCGCAAACGCGGGAGACAGCGACAAAGTATAAAAAAAAAAAAAAAAAAATATATATATATATATATAAAATCTTTTTCACTCCATCTTTCCACCTCTAGTTTGATCTACCACTTCTCCTCCTTCCCTCCACCTCTGACACATATATCCTCTTCGTCAATCTTTCCTCACACATTTTCTCCATGTGATCAAACCGTTTCAATACACCGTCTTCTACTCTCTCAATCACACTATTTTCATTACCACACATCTCTCTTACCCTTTTGTTACTTACTCGATCAAACCACCTCACACCACATATTAGCTACATACTTCCCATTTCCAACACATCAACTCTCCTCAGCACAACCATATCTATAGCCCATGCCTTGCAACCATATAACATTGTTGGAACCACTATTCCTTCAAATATACCCATTTTTGCTCCTAGAGATAACGTTCTCGCTGTCCACACATTCCTCAATGCTCCAAGAAACTTCGCCCCCTTCCCCACCCTGTGACTCACTTCCCCTTACATGGTTCCATCCGCTGCTAAATCCACTCCCAGATATCTAAAACACTTCACTTCTTCTAATCTTTCTCCATTTAAAGCTACCTCCCAATTGACTTGCCTCTTAACCGTACTGTACCTAATAACCTTGCTCTTATTCATATTTACTCTCAGCTTTCTTCGTTCACACACTTTACCAAACTCAGTCACCCGTTTCTGCAGCTTGTCACCCGAATCAGCCACCAGCGCTGTATCATTAGCGAATAACAACTGACTCACTTCCCAAGCCCTCTCATCCACAACAGACTTCATACTTGCCCCTCTTTCCAAAACTCTTGCATTCACCTCCTTAACAACCTCATCTGTAAACAAATCAAACAACCATGGAGACATCACACACCCCTGCCACAAACCGATATTCAGTGGGAACCAATCGCTTTCATCAATTCCTACGTGTACACATGCCTTACATCCCCGATAAAAACATTTCACTGCTTCTAGCAACCTACCCCCTACACAATATACTCTTAATCTCTTCCACAGAGCATCTCTATCAACTCTATAATATGCCTTCTCCACTCCATAAATTGCTACATACAAATCCATTTGCTATTCTAAGTATTTCTCACATACATTCTTTAAAGCAGACACCTGATCCACACGTCCTTTACCACTTCTGAAACCACACTGCTCTTCCCCAATCTGATGATCTATACATGCCTTAACCCTCTCACTGAATATCCTCCCATTTGATTTCCCAGGAATACTGAACAAACTTATAACTCTGTAATTTGAACACTCACCTTTATCCCCTTTGCCTTTATACAATGGAACTATGCATACATTCCGCGAATCCTAAGGCACTTCACCATGAACCATACTTACATTGAATATCTCACTAACCGTTCAATAACACAGTCGCCCCCCTATCCCTGGGGACAGGGGATAAAGAATACTTCCCACGTGTTCCCCAAATGTCGTAGAAGGTGACTAAAGGGGACCGGAGAGGAGAGATAGAAACCCTCCCCTCCTTGTATTCTAACTTTCTGAAGGGGGAAACAGAAGGAGCCATGCGGGGAGTGCTCATCCTCCTCGAAGGTTCAGAATGAGGTGTCTAAATGTCTGTGGATGTAACCAAGATGAGAGAAAAGGAGAGACAGGCAGTATGTTTGAGGAAAGGAGCCTGCATGTTTTGTCTTTGAGTAAAACGAGGCTCAAGAGTAAATGGGAAGAGTGGTTTGGGAATGTCTTGGGAGAAAAGTCAGAGGTTAGTGAGAGGACAAGAGCAAAGGAAGGTGTAGCACTATTCCAGAAGCAGGAGTTATGGGAGTATGTGATAGAATGCAAAACTGAAAGTGGATGGAGACAGATGGGTTACTATTGGTCCCGATGCACCTGGTCATGAGAAGAAGTATCAAGAGAGGCAAGTGTTCTGGGAGCAGCTGAGTGAGTGTGCTAGCAGCTTTGATGAGTGAGACCGGGTTATAGTGATAGGTGATTTGAATGCAAAGGTGAGTAATGTGGCAGTTGAGGGTATAATTGGTATAAATGGAGTGTTCAGTGTTGCAAATGGAAATTTTAAGGAACTCGTAGATTTGTGTGCTGAAAAAGGACTGGTGATTGGGAAAACATGGTTTAAAAAGAATGATAAACATAAGTATATATATATGTAAGTACGAGAGATGGTCAGAGAGCGTTATTGAATTACGTGTTAATTGATTGGCGCGTGAAAGAGTGACTTTTGGATGTTAATGTGCTGAGAGGGGCAACTGGAGGGATGTCTCATTTCCTTGTGGAGGCGAAGGTGAAGATTTGCAGAGGTTTTCAGAAAAGAAGAGAGAATGTTGGGGTGAAGAGAGTGGTGAGAGTAAGTGAGCCTGGAAAGGAGAATTGTGTGAGGAGTACTAGGAGAGACTGAGTCTAGAATGGAAAAAAGGTGAGAGCATATGACGTAAGGAGAGTGGGGGTAGGAATAGAATGTATTTAGGGAAGCAGTGATGGCTTGCGCAAAAGATACTTTTGGCATGAGAAAGGCGGGAGATGGGCAGATTAGAAAGGGTAGTGAGTAGTGGGCTGAAGAAGTAAGAATGTTAGTGAAAGAGAAGAGAGAGGCATTTGGACGAGTTTTGCAGGGAAGTAGTGCGAATGACTGGGAGATGTATAAAAGAAAGAGGCAGGAAGTCAAGAGAAAGGAACAAGAGGTGAACAAGAGAGCAAATGAGAGTTGGGTGAAAGAGCATCATTGAATTTTAGAGGTAATAAAAAGATGTTTTGAAAGGAGGTAAATAAAGTGCGTATGACAAGAGAACAAATGGGAACGTTGGCGAAGGGGGTTAATGGGGAGGTAATAACTAATAGTGGTGAAGTGAGAAGGAGATGGAGTGAGTATTTTGAAGGTTTGTTGAATGTGTTTGATGATAGATTAGGAGATGAAGATCACCCCTAATACGGAAATGACTATTCAAATACTATTTACTGGAATACCCTTCGTCTCACGTTGGTGAGCAACGAGGTCTACACCGGTCTTTTCCCATCAGGCTGACACGGCCAGCAGATAGCATTTTTCCGAACCTAACTGTACAACGCGGAGATATATGAATACGAACAAAGTGCATATAAACGCACACATTCATATATATATATATATATATATATATATATATATATATATATATATATATATATATATATATATATATATATATATTATTATTATTATTATTATACTTTGTCGCTGTCTCCCGCGTTTGCGAGGTAACGCAAGGAAACAGACGAAAGAAATGGCCCCACCCCCCCCCCCCCCATACACATGTATATACATACGTCCACACACGCAAATATACTTACCTACACAGCTTTCCATGGTTTACCCCAGACGCTTCACATGCCTTGATTCAATCCACTGACAGCACGTCAACCCCGGTATACCACATCGCTCCAATTCACTCTATTCCTTGCCCTCCTTTCACCCTCCTGCATGTTCAGGCCCCGATCACACAAAATCTCTTTCACTCCATCTTTCCACCTCCAATTTGGTCTCCCTCTTCTCCTCGTTCCCTCCACCTCCGACACATATATCCTCTTGGTCAATCTTTCCTCACTCATTCTCTCCATGTGCCCAAACCACTTCAAAACACCCTCTTCTGCTCTCTCAACCACGCTCTTTTTATTTCCACACATCTCTCTTACCCTTACGTTACTCACTCATATATATATATATATATATATATATATATATATATATATATATATATATTTTTTTTTTTTTATTATACTTTGTCGCTGTCTCCCGCGTTTGCGAGGTAGCGCAAGGAAACAGACGAAAGTAAAGTGTTTTAGATATCTGGGAGTGGATCTGGCAGCGGATGGAACCATGGAAGCGGAGTTGGATCATAGGGTGGGGGAGGGGGCGAAAATCCTGGGAGCCTTGAAGAATGTGTGGAAGTCGAGAACATTATCTCGAAAAGCAAAAATGGGTATGTTTAAAGGAATAGTGGTTCCAACAATGTTGTATGGTTGCGAGGCGTGAGCTATGGATAGAGTTGTGCGCAGGAGGGTGGATGTGCTGGAAATGAGATGTTTGAGGACAATGTGTGGTGTGAGGTGGTTTCATCGAGTAAGTAACGGAAGGGTAAGAGAGATGTGTGGAAATAAAAAGAGCGTGGTTGAGAGAGCAGAAGAGGGTGTTTTGAAATGGTTTGGGCACATGGAGAGAATGAGTGAGGAAAGATTGACGAAGAGGATATATGTGTCGGAGGTGGAGGGAACGAGGAGAAGTGGGAGACCAAATTGGAGATGGAAAGATGGAGTGAAAAAGATTTTGTGTAATCGGGGCCTGAACATACAGGAGGGTGAAAGGAGGGCAAGGTATAGGGTGAATTGGATCGATGTGGTATACCGGGTTTGACGTGCTGTCAATGGATTGAACCAGGGCATGTGAAGCGTCTGGGGTAAACCATGCAAAGTGTGTGGGGCCTGGATGTGGAAAGGGAGCTGTGGTTTCGGTGCATTATTACATGACAGCTAGAGACTGAGTGTGAACGAATGGGGCCTTTGGTGTTTTTCCTAGCGCTACCTCGCACACATGAGGGGGGAGGGGGTTGTTATTCCATGTGTGGCGAGGTGGCGATGGGAACAAATGAGGGCAGACAGTATGAATTATGTACATGTGTATATATGTATATGTCTGTGTGTGTATATATATGTGTACATTGAGATGTATAGGTATGTATATTGTGCGTGTGTGGACATGTATGTATATACATGTGTATGTGGGCGGGTTGGGCCATTCTTTCGTCTGTTTCCTTGCGCTACCTCGCTAACAAGGGAGACAGCGACAAAGCAAAATATATATGTATATATGTATATATATATATATATATATATATATATATATATATATATATATATATATATATATATATATATATATATATATATATATATATATATATATATATATATATATATATATATATATATAAATATATATATCCCTGGGGATAGGGGAGAAAGAATACTTCCCACGTAGTCCGAGCGTGTCGTAGGAGGCGACTAAAAGGGAAGGGAGCGGGAGGCTGGAAATCCTCCCCGCTTGATTTTTTTTCCTTTTTTTTTCCCAAAGAAGGAACAGAGAAGGGGGCTAGATGTGGATATTCCCTCAAAGGCCCAGTCCTCTGTTCTTAACGCTAATTCGCTAATGCGGGAAATGGCGAATAGTATGAAAGAAAGATATATATATATATATATATATATATATATATATATATATATATATATATATATATATATATATATATATATACAAATGGATTTGTATGTAGCATTTATGGATCTGGAGAAGGCATATGATAGAGTTGATAGAGATGCTCTGTGGAAGGTATTAAGAATATATGGTGTGGGAGGCAAGTTGTTAGAAGCAGTGAAAAGTTTTTATCGAGGATGTAAGGCATGTGTACGTGTAGGAAGAGAGGAAAGTGATTGGTTCTCAGTGAATGTAGGTTTGCGGCAGGGGTGTGTGATGTATCCATGGTTGTTTAATTTGTTTATGGATGGGGTTGTTAGGGAGGTAAATGCAAGAGTCCTGGAAAGAGGGGCAAGTATGAAGTCTGTTGGGGATGAGAGAGCTTGGGAAGTGAGTCAGTTGTTGTTCGCTGATGATACAGCGCTGGTGGCTGATTCATGTGAGAAACTGCAGAAGCTGGTGACTGAGTTTGGTAAAGTGTGTGGAAGAAGAAAGTTAAGAGTAAATGTGAATAAGAGCAAGGTTATTAGGTACAGTAGGGGTGAGGGTCAAGTCAATTGGGAGGTGAGTTTGAATGGAGAAAAACTGGAGGAAGTGAAGTGTTTTAGATATCTGGGAGTGGATCTGTCAGCGGATGGAACCATGGAAGCGG
>NC_092260.1:235884-248551 GCF_036320965.1 Panulirus ornatus
ATGTTTGAGGACAATATGTGGTGTGAGGTGGTTTGATCGAGTAAGTAATGTAAGGGTAAGAGAGATGTGTGGAAATAAAAAGAGCGTGGTTGAGAGAGCAGAAGAGGGTGTTTTGAAATGGTTTGGGCACATGGAGAGAATGAGTGAGGAAAGATTGACCAAGAGGATATATGTGTCAGAGGTGGAGGGAACGAGGAGAAGAGGGAGACCAAATTGGAGGTGGAAAGATGGAGTGAAAAAGATTTTGTGTGATCGGGGCCTGAACATGCAGGAGGGTGAAAGGAGGGCAAGGAATAGAGTGAATTGGATCGGGGTTGACGTGCTGTCAGTGGATTGAATCAGGGCATGTGAGGCGTCTGGGGTAAACCATGGAAAGTTGTGTGGGGCCTGGATGTGGAAAGGGAGCTGTGGTTTCGGGCATTATTGCATGACAGCTAGAGACTGAGTGTGAACGAATGGGGTCTTTGTTGTCTTTTCCTAGTGCTACCTCGTACACATGAGAGGGGAGGGGGATGGTATTCCATGTGTGGCGAGGTGGCGATGGGAATGAATAAAGGCAGACAGTGTGAATTGTGTGCATGGGTATATATGTATGTGTCTGTGTGTGTATATATATGTGTACATTGAGATGTATAGGTATGTATATTTGCGTGTGTGGACGTGTATGTATATACATTGTGTATGGGGTGGGTTGGGCCATTTCTTTCGTCTGTTTCCTTGCGCTACCTCGCAAACGCGGGAGACAGCGACAAAGCAAAATAAAATAGAAAAAATAAAATATATATATATATATATATATATATATATATATATATATATATATATATATATATATATATATATATAGGAAAGGATCACAGATATGTGCGTGATTAAGTATATTCCTATGTGCCCACGGGGAAAATGAAGTACGATAAGTTCCCAAGTGCACTTTCGTGTAATAATCACATCATCAGGGAAGACACGAGAGAGAAGTATAACAGTCAGTTGATATATAACGAAGAGACGTAACTATGACGCCGTTTGGTAAACATGTGATTGTCCAAGAGAAATTAAACAACCATGGAGACATCACGCATCCCTGCCGCAAACCGACATTCATTTTCCTCTCTTCCTCCTCGTACACATGCATTACATCCTCGATAAAAACTTTTCACTGCTTCTAACAATTTGCCTCCCACACCATATATTCTTAATACCTTCCACAGAGCATCTCTATCAACTCTATCATATGCCTCCTCCAGATCCATAAATGCTCCAAACGAATCCATTTGCTTTTCTAAGTATTTCTCACATACATTCTTCAAAGAAACACCTGATCCACACATCCTCTACCACTTCTGAAACCACACTGCTCTTCACCAATCTGATGTTCTGTACATGCTTTCACACTCTCAATCAATCCCCTCCAATATAATTTTTCAGGAATACCCAACAAACTTATACCTCTGTATTTTAAGCACTAATCTTTATCCCCTTTGCCTTTGTACAATGGCACTATGCATGTATTCCGCCAATCCTCAGGCACCTCACCATGAGTCATACATGCATTAAATATCCTTACCAACCAGTCAACAACACAGTCACCCCCCTTTTAATAAATTCCTATGCAATAACATCCAAACCCGCTGCCTTCCCGGCTTTCATCTTCCGCAAAGCTTTTACTACCTCATCTCTTTTTACCAAATCATTCTCCCTAGCCCTCTCACTTCATACACCACCTCGACCAAAACACCCTAAACACCCTATATCTGCCACTCTATAATCTAACTCATTCAAAAAACCTTCAAAACACTCACTCCGTCTCCTTCTTACATCACCACCACTTGTTATTACCTCCAAATTAGGCCCCTTCACCGATGTTCCCATTTTTTCTCTTGTCTTACGCACTTTATTTGCCTCCTTCCAAAACATCTTTTCATTCTCCCTAGTATTAATGATACTCTCTCACCCCAACTCTCATTTGCCCTCTTTTTCACCTCTTGCACCTTTCTCTTGACCTCCTGCCTCTTTCTTTTATACATCTCCCAGTCATTTGCACTATTTCCCTGCAAAACTCGTCCAAATACCTCTCTCTTCTCTTTCACTAATAATCTTACTTCTTCATCCCACCACTCACTACCCTTTCTAATCTGCTCACCTCCCACGCTTCTCATGCCACAAGCATCTTTTGCGCAATCCATCACTGCTTCCCTAAATACATCCCATTCCTCCCCTACTCCCCTTACGTCCTTTGCTCTCACCTTTTTCCATTTTGCACTCGGTTTCTCCTGGTACTTCCTCACACAAGTCTCCTTCTCAAGCTTAGTTACTCTCACCACCCTCTTCACCCCAACATTCCCCTTCTTTTCTGAAAACTTCTACAAATCTTTACCTTCGCCTCCACGAGATAATGATCAGATATGCCTGCAGTTGCACCTCTCAGGACATTAACATCCAAAGGTCTCTCTTTCACGCGCCTATCAATTAACATGTAATCCAATAACGCTCTCTGGCCATCTCTCCGACTTACATACGTATACTTATGCATATCTCTCTTTTTAAACCAGGTATTCCCAATCACTAGTCCTTTTTCAGCACAACAATCTACGAGCTCTTCACCATTTCCATTTACAACACTGAATGCGCCAAATTTAATATCAGTGATGGTCTGTACAAATTAGATAACTTTATTGTTGATAAAATTTGTAAAATGATAAGTTTATGATACGCTCGTTGTCTGTCTTGGACAATCGCATGTTTGCCAAATGGCGTCCTAGCTACGACCCTTCGTTGCATTTCAAGTGACTGTTACATTTCTCTTCGTCTCCTTGTGATGATGTGATTATTATACGAAAATGCACTTGGGAACTTGCGTTTCATTTTCCCCGTAGACTCAAAGGAATATATATATATATATATATATATATATATATATATATATATATATATATATATATATATATATATATATATATATATATATATATATATATATATATATATATATATATATATATATATATATATATATACGTGATTAGTATTTGATTATAAGATGTTGCAAAAACTCTCTGTGATATAAATTTTGGATCTTTTTTGAGGTAAATTTTCTGTATGAGTGTAATGGACTCACCTGCGCGTTTTTGTATATTTTTTGGATAACAGGATCATTGGTCTGGTTGAAGTAGAGAAAAGTCGTTCCCCGTAATGGAATTAAACCCCAAGACCAACCCTCTCGGTTTAGAAGATCTTCGAAACTGTTGATGGCTAGGTACTTGCTCTGGGCTGAGAGGTGGGCGATGAGGGAGGAGCGGTAGGCTGTGTCAATGAGCAAACAAGACAACAGCCACCATCCAACAAACACCTGTGGACGTAAAACATAAAGATTTTCAAGTGATTCACTTTCCATGAGAGGCTAATTTGCATCGCATGTTCATTTCATCGTTATACTGTCGATATGATTACACTAACATAATTTGCATTCGTTGAGAACTGATGGAGAATTTCTTCTATAACACATTTTAGATAAGTCATAAATAGATATTTAATAAATCATTTGATGAGAATGTTAAATCTTTACAAAGGTAATCATAGTAGTTCACTTATGTAAAAACAAGATTGTTTACTAGCACAACTCAACTATAGAAGACGTTGACAATAATCTGGGTATATCTGATACATCGTTTTGACAATATAATTACCTTCCTAAATACTCAGTTACAGAATGAAAGCTTTCTTGAGCGTCTCATGTAGTAAAGCGAATTAATGATGATAGGTGATATTAATTTATGAAGTGACTACAAGTACAATCAGTTATGCCAATCTAATCTTTAACATGCGCATGTTAAGGTCAAGGGCCCATGGACTCTGTGATACAGGTCTTCGTTCCAATACTCCAAACTGCTCTTTCCTTTAGGAGCCGAAGTAATTTGGAAATTCAGAAGATTTTCTGCATCTTTTCCTCTGTATAATCATAGAGCAATTGGCTGGATTGTGTAGTAAATCCCTCTTCCTTTCGAGCCTTGGAGAGGCTGCTAAGAATCTCTTATTAGTCGGTGACGGTAATGCATCCATTACAGTAGATTCATCTGTTAGTATTTTGCCCGATGCCAACTAAGATCTAAATTGAGCTAGGTTGTCCTTCAGCAAATCCCTTCTTCATTAACTTTAGAACACTATCCTGGGGCTGGGAATCCTGAAAGCGTCTTGAAGTTCATTTGTTCTACGGGGCTCCCATATGTGTACGACCACACGGATCATTCTACCATCAGTTCATGTTCAGATATCGTCGAGGACGGTGCGTCACTCTGGGCTTCTATACCTTCTTTGTGTTTGATGATGTTTGGGTACGGTAGACCCATGGCTAGTAATAGCACGGGGGCAACATATGATGCAGGGAAGCTCTCTTTCTGTCAGCAGGATGCCGGTGGTCTGGAGAATGGATACCTCTAATATGAAGTCCTTATCACGATTTTTTTTTGTTATGTTGACTTTTTCGTATCAGTTTTCGTTTTTGCTTAGTCTTGAATAACTAGTTTCATTTATATTTTCTTTATTTCTCTGTCTGATAAAGTAGAGTTTAAGGTTCGTGTACATTTCTAGTTTTCAATAAATTGCAAATTGAACTATTTTTCGTTTATTTCCTACCAGGTCTGTTGGACCCAAGGGTAGTGAAATATTCCTAATACGAGATGATAATGTTTTAAGGTTAAGAAAATGCTCAGTTAGGTATAATCAGTTTATTCACGAAGTGTGACGATGTTTTTACCTGATCACTAATACTGGCGGAGGAGTAAGGGAGCGGCTCTTGCAGTAAAACGCCCCAGATATAGGAAAGGGCGGAGATAATCCTCATGCTTGGATGACCTGACGCCCAAGACCACATCCTCTGCAATAGCCACAGGATGACACCAGCCGCTGATGTAACCACGATAATCATTATCCATAGGTCACCTAAGGAGAGAGAAATATCATATGCCATCTGTCACCAGTTGTATTTTACGTTGGCTGTGATGATTAGCGAGATGTAAGGCATGCGTACAAGTAGGAAAAGAGGGTGAATGAGACCCAGTGAAGGTAGGTCTGCGGCATGGGTGTGTAATGTTACCATGATTGTTTGATTTATTTATGGATGGGTTGGTGAGGGAGGTAAATGCAAGAGTCTTGGAGAGAGGTGGCGAGTATGCAGTCTGTTGGGGATGAGAGTACCTGGGAAGTGAGTCAGTTGTTGTTTGCTGATGATACAGCACTGGTGGCTTATTCGAGTGAGAAACTGCAGAAGTTGGTGACTGAGTTTGGAATAGTGTGTGAAAGGAGAAAGTTGACAACAAATATGAATAAAAGGAAGGTTGATAAGTTCAGCAGGGTTGAGGGAGAAGCTAGTTGGGGTGTAGGTTTGAATGGAGAAAATTGGAGGAAGTGAAATGTTTTAGATATCTGGGAGTGGACTTAGCAGCGAATGGAACCATGGGAGCGGAAACGAGACATAGGGTGGGGGATGGGACGAAGGTTCTGGGAGCGATAAAGAATGTGTGGAAAGAGAGAACGTTAATTCGGAAAGCAAAAATGGGTATGTTTGAAGTAACAGTAGTTTCAACAATATCATATAGATGGGGTTGTGCGGAGGCGGGTGGATGTGTTAGAAATGAAATGTTTGAGGACAATATGTGGTGTGAGGTGGTTTGGTCGAGTAAGTAATGAAAGAGTGTGGTTGACAGAGCAGAAGTGGGTGTGTTGAAATGGTTAATACATATAGAGAAAATGAGTGAGGAAAGGTTGACAAAGAGGATATATGTGTCAGAAAAGGAGGGAAAAAGGACAACGGGAGAATGGAAGGATGGAGTGGAAAAGATCTTCAGCGATCGGGGCCTGAACATACTGGAGGGTGAAAGGCGTGTACGGAATAGAGCAAATTGGAACGATGCGGTATACTGGGGTCAACGTGTCGTCATTGGGCTGAACCAGGGCATGTACAACGTCTGAGGGGCCAGGATGAGAATAGTTAGTTGTGGTTTCGGTGCATTACACATGGCAGCTCGTGTATGGATGTGAGCAGATATGGCCTTTCTTCGTTTGTTTCCTGGCGATGCTTCGTTGACGCAAGTGGTGGCGATTCTGTTTCTTGTGGAGGAGGGAATGCGCCGGGAATGGATGCACTGCTCTTACGGCTCCATACACGGGGACATTGAACACAGTTTTCACTTCAAAACTCACCAACGTTTTGCCGGGGAATCTATATATCTTAGCTTGTGTAACAAATATACTGATTTATTGACCTTAATCTTTAAGGTAAATTTAAACTATTTAGGTAACGTTTGCCTGGCGTTTGCCACACCCTATGCAATGAGTCGCAATGGAATCCCGGATCTACGGACCTTTGGTGGTACGATCAATCTAAGGGAGGGCGATGATTGGAACACATTTGAAGATTTTAGAAGATATGAATAACGTTAAGGCTGAGAGATATGTAGACTGAGTTCAAGATAATAGCAAGTTTGGGACGTCAACTGTTCCGTGGATGAAACCGTAAGAGGAGGACAGCGAGCAGTGGACAACACAGATGATGAAGCCCTTCCGTTACCTACGTCAGATTATATTACATTCGCATCAGTGGCCTCAGTATGCCATTTACTCTCAGCTCAGCCAATAGGGATGAAAAACAGCATGAATTATTATCATTAAGGTCACTACTGAATGCAGTAATGTCTTACTTGGGAGGATTTCAATATGGCTGAGGTACATGGACGTGATTATCAAAATGATCCAGACTTCAAAAATTCTAACCCTTTAAAAGATGTTTTAGAAAATCAAAGTAAAAAAAAAATCGACGTATGGAAGCAGTTGCTACAAACTTGAAATCCGTTTATGAATATATCATACATTTAAGTGGCAAGCACTTCTGTCAAGTAAAATGTATTACCTGCAAATGGCCTCAGAAGGGCTGAGTATCGCGGCAAAGCTCCAGGCTTTAGTGACACTATAAGCAAGGCATCATAACTATATATCCTGGAGTGGGATATGACCTTCAGCCTCGATGGAGTTGGTGTCAGATTTACGGAGAAGTCTGCCTTGTGGTGCTGAAGGGTTCCCACCACGCCCGACCAGTTCCCGCCACTCATGGGAATTCCCCATTTCCCAAACCATGGCTCCCGCATTTCGTACCTGATGTACGAATATCAAGGGATTCAAAAATAAACATGAACACCTAAATCTACGTTTTCTAACACTTCCTTATACTAAGACCAAGCAATTTAGTGGATTATTTATGTGTGATTTATACATCATCATCTCTATAGCTAAAGTCATATACTAAAATCCCTTTCATTACATGATGGTGTTTGTCATTTATGAAATTATCTGTGTAGATAATGAGGTTGTTGGAGAAAATGTTCCATGCATATAGAAAGAGCAACAGCTCAGTGTCTCGTATCGATTTTTTTTTCAATAGTTGTTGAGATCAGGCACAGAGTTTAGTGTGAAAAGAGGAAAAGAAAAACTAGCCTCTAGATCCCATAACAGTAAAGACGTCAAAACGTCAGATGTAGACCTTAAGAGATGATAACACAAGTCCATTTCAAAACGCATCTCTGGTATGTCTGGTGTCTGGACACCGGCCTCTTAACTGGCAGTGTTTACACATTTTCTTTTTGTTTCGCTGGCGAATGCTGGAATGGCGAGGCAGTAAATGTTTTGATTTTCATGAGGATTTTTCATACATTCCATTTCTCAAAATGTAATTTTTTTTTTTTATTTTTTTTTATACTTTGTCGCTGTCTCCCGCGTGTGCGAGGTAGCGCAAGGAAACAGACGAAAGAAATGGCCCAACCCCCCCCATACACATGTACATACACACGTCCACACACGCAAATATACATACCTACACAGCTTTCCATGGTTTACCCCAGACGCTTCACATGCCTTGATTCAATCCACTGACAGCACGTCAACCCCTGTATACCACATCGCTCCAATTCACTCTATTCCTTGCCCTCCTTTCACCCTCCTGCATGTTCAGGCCCCGATCACACAAAATCCTTTTCACTCCATCTTTCCACCTCCAATTTGGTCTCCCTCTTCTCCTCGTTCCCTCCACCTCCGACACATATATCCTCTTGGTCAATCTTTCCTCACTCATTCTCTCCATGTGCCCAAACCATTTCAAAACACCCTCTTCTGCTCTCTCAACCACGCTCTTTTTATTTCCACACATCTCTCTTACCCTTACGTTACTTACTCGATCAAACCACCTCACACCACACATTGTCCTCAAACATCTCATTTCCAGCACATCCATCCTCCTACGCACAACTCTATCCATATATTTTAAGGTCAAGGGAAAAACCCCACTTTTTTGTTTCCCTGTAAAATTCTAGCTTCGGCTTTTTTCTGGAACATTATATTGTTTTCTTCGTATTTTGTAGTAAAGCGTTGCGGTCACTAGGATAATATACACAAAACAAAGTGCAGAGAGACATGTAGTGCAGTCACCTGGCCCAGTGACTCAACCACCTCTCATAAGAACTTTACAGTTCTTCATACTCCTGCGTGATATGCAATGTACTAACCATCTTCCATCATTATTATCTAAGAGTGTTTGTTGACAGTGCAAACTGTTGTGCAACAGAGTCTGAAGAAATGAACATATAAACAACCGATTGATAAATCAGAAGATTGATAAAAAAAAGAAAGAGAAACCGGAAGGAGGCATACAGAGCCATACCAAGCTTACGTAAAGTTCAGGTGAGCAGAGATAGTGTTCAGAATCCGCACGTCAAGCGAATCTAGAGGAGTTACCGGACCGTCGCCACTTTGATTACTTTTCTTAATTTTGATGAATGGCGCGTAGTCACCTGTCACTACCTGGAACTTGTGGCCCATGAAGTTCTCAAGTTTCTCTGGAAATATATACAGGATGTGAAACATACATTATGATATATACAGGATGTGAAACATACATTATGATATATACAGGATGTGAAACATACATTATGATATATACAGGATGTGAAACATACATTATGATATATACAGGATGTGAAACATACATTATGATATATACAGGTAGTGAAATATACATTATGATGTATACAGGTAGTGAAATATGCATTATGATATATACAGGTAGTGAAATATACATTATGATATATACAGGTAATGAAATATACATTATGATATATACAGGTAGTGAAATATGCATTATGATATATACAGGTAGTGAAATATACACTATATTATATACAAGTAGTGGAACGTACATTATGATATATACAGGTAGTGAAACGTATATTATGATATATACAGGTAGTGAAATGTATATTATGATATATACAGGTAGTGAAATGTATATTATGATATATACAGGTAGTTAAATGTATATTATGATATACACAGGTAGTGAAACGTATATTATGATATATACAGGTAGTGAAACGTATATTATGATATATACAGGTAGTGAAACGTATATTATGATATATACAGGTAGTGAAATGTATATTATGATATATACAGGTAGTGAAACGTATATTATGATATATACAGGTAGTGAAACGTATATTATGATATATACAGGTAGTGAAATGTATATTATGATATATACAGGTAGTGAAACGTATATTATGATATATACAGGTAGTGAAATGTATATTATGATATATACAGGTAGTGAAACGTATATTATGATATATACAGGTAGTGAAATGTATATTATGATATATACATATAGTGAAACATATATTATGATATATACATATAGTGAAACATATATTATGATATATACAGGTAGTGAAACGTATATTATGATATATACAGGTAGTGAAATGTATATTATGATATATGCATATCGTGAAACATATATTATGATATATACAGGTAGTGAAACATATATTATGATATATACATATAGTGAAACATATATAATGATATATACAGGTAGTGAAACATATATTATGATATATACAGGCAGTGAAACGTATATTATGATATATACAGGTAGTGAAACGTATATTATGATATATACAGGTAGTGAAATGTATATTATGATATATACAGGTAGTGAAACATATATTATGATATATACATATAGTGAAACATATATTATGATATATACAGGTAGTGAAACATATATTATGATATATACAGGTAGTGAAACGTATATTATGATATATACAGGTAGCGAAACGTATATTATGATATATACAGGTAGTGAAATGTATATTATGATATATACAGGTAGTGAAACATATATTATGATATATACATATAGTGAAACATATATTATGATATATACAGGTAGTGAAACATATATAATGATATATACAGGTAGTGAAACGTATATTATGATATATACAGGTAGTGAAACGTATATTATGATATATACAGGTAGTGAAACGTATATTATGATATATACAGGTAGTGAAACGTATATTATGATATATACAGGTAGTGAAACGTATATTATGATATATACAGGTAGTGAAACGTATATTATGATATATACAGGTAGTGAAACGTATATTATGATATATACAGGTAGTGAAACGTATATTATGATATATACAGGTAGTGAAACGTATGTTATGATATATACAGGTAGTGAAACGTATATTATGATATATACAGGTAGTGAAACGTATATTATGATATATACAGGTAATGAAACGTATATTATGATATATACAGGTAGTGAAACGTATATTATGATATATACAGGTAGTGAAACGTATATTATGATATATACAGGTAGTGAAACGTATATTATGATATATAGAGGTAGTGAAACGTGCATTACACTGTTTAAAAGATGGTTACTCTTTTCTGTTCCTGGGCAATAAGTGTCATTTTGTAATTGATTTCGTATGAAATATAAGAATGACTATCATTCCCTTGAAACTTTGCTCTTGTGATCAGGACAATGATACTTTGAATTTTCTATATTCTTTTAGAACGTTCCAGATAGATTCATTGCTAAGTAGCTGATATAGAACTTTCAAGAAATTTCCATCAATATGAATAGTAGGATAAATATAGGGGCCTTAAGCCAACCAGTTCAGTTTAGATCTAAGTGGATACATATACATACATTGTTCTGAGATGGCATCTAGAGGCTGCAAGCATCCGGCAGACACATTTTGCTATGTCTGTGGCCAATTTATCAAAACAAGAGCGAAAAAGTACTGTACTCCGTGGCAGCATCAGCTAAGATGTGCGAGGCCTGCAAGGCATATGTCGTCACGCTTGTCGGGAAATAAGACAAGTTCTGGCCACTAGTGGACCTCCGGAAGGTGTTGATGCCACCATTGCACATAAGATTAGGCCTTATGAAACAATTTGTCACAGCTCTAGATAAGGAGTCTGCAGATTTCAAGTACCTTCAAGGCTTCTTCCCTAAGCTGTCTGAGGCAAAGGTCAAAGACGGTGTCTTCGTCGGACCACAGATAAAGAAGATCCTGGAGTGCAAGGAATTCCCCAAGAAGCTCACTAGGAAGGAGAAAGCAGCTTGGTGCAGCTTTGTCGCTGTGAGTCGAGGCTTCCTGGGCAGAAAACTATGTGGAGCTGGTTGAGACTATGGTGAAGAACTACGGCAAAATGGGCTGCAAGATGTCCCTCAAAGTCCATTTCATTGACGCTCATCTTGACAGATTCAAGGAGACCATGGGAGCGTATTCGGAGGAGTAAGGCAAGTGCTTCCATCAGGATATACTGGACTTTGAACTCCGCTACCAAGGAACATACAACGAGAACATGATTGTGACATTATATTTGGGGTCTAATTCGCGAAAGTGATTTACACTACAATCGTAAATATCTAAAAACTGCTCACTTCTAAATCTTTTGTGATCACTTTTGTTTAACATTAGTGTAAATACGTGTTAATTTTGATTCATATGTTGTTTTTTTTCTTACTTTATGTGAATAAGAATGTGCGAATTCGGCCATTGTCCAACTGGAAATAAATAAATTTCTAACTATCACTGTCTTGGTGACAAAAGCAAAGTTTGAATGGAATAAGAGCCTTTTCTACTTATTACGCATGAGCAATTAGGAAATAACACTTACTACCCAGGAACATAAATTGATACACAGTGTTATGCTATATACAGATAATGAAACATACAAAATCATATACATACAGGTAGTGAAACATAAATCATAGCATACACAGGTAGTGAAACATTCATCATAATATATACAAGTAGTTAAACATATGATATATACAGGAAGTGAAACAGACGTTAAAATCTTTTGTAATTTATTCAATACAATGTGCTGGTGTTTCGAGTTATAATGATGAAATTTGATGATTGTAAATACTTTGGAGGCAAGATATGAAATCAGTAGTCACAGATTAGGGAAAAACTATTTGCATACACATTGTGTGATTTTTACTTAAGTCGCAATGCATGGTACGGCAATGCATGGTATGGCGACGTATGTTAATGCATGGTATGACAATGCATATTATGGCAATGTTCGACATGTCAATGCATAGTATGGCGATGCACGGTATGTCAATGCACGGCATGGTATGGCAGTGTATAGTATGACAATGCATAGTATGTCAATGCATAGTATGGCAATGCATGGTATAGCATTGGAGTGTATGACATTGCACCCTAATGCTATATTTCAAGAGGAAAGACAATGGTTTGGAAGATGTCGAGTAGAGTCAAGAATTGTGGTCACT
>NC_092260.1:248651-373651 GCF_036320965.1 Panulirus ornatus
GAGGTAAATTTGGATGGAGAAAAATTGGAGGAAGTGAACTGTTTAGATATCTGGGAGTGGCATTGGCAGTGGATGGAACCATGGAAGTGGAAGTGAATCATAGGGTGGGGGGGGGCGAAATTCTGGGAGCCTTGAAGAATGTATGGAATCGAGAACACTATCTCGAAAGCAGAAATGGTATGTTTGAAGGAATAGGGGTTTCCCAAAACAATTTTTGTAGGGCTGGGAGGCGGGGGCTATGGTTTGATTTTGTGCGGAGGAAGTGGATTGCTGGAAATGAGATGTTTGAGGACGATATGTGGTGCGAGGTGGTTTGATCGAGTAAGTGATAATAGGGTAAGAGAGATGTGTGGTAATAAAAAGTATGGTTGAGAGAGCAGAAGAGGGTGTTTTGAAATGGTGTTTTCACATGGAGAGAATGAGGGGAGGAAAGATTGACCAGAGGATATATGTGTCGGAGGTGGAGGGAACGAGAAGTGGGAGACCAAATTGGAGGTGGAAAGATGGAGTGAAAAAGATTTTGAGTGATCGGTGCCTGAACATGCAGGAGGGTGAAAGGCGGGCAAGGAATAGAGTGAATTGGATCGATGTGGTATAGCGGGGTAGACATGCTGTCAATGGATTGAATCAGGGCATGTGAATCGTCTGGGGTAAACCATAGAAAGTTCTGTGGGGACTGACAGCTAGAGACTGAGGGTGAACGAATGGGGCCTTTAGTGTTTTTCTTAGCGCTACCTCGCACACATGAGCGGGGAGGGGGATGGTATTCAATGTGTGGCGAGGTGGCGATGGGAATGAATAAAGGCAGACAGTGTGAATTGTGTGCATATGTATATACGTATGTGTCTGTGTGTGTATATATATGTGTACATTGAGATGTATGGGTATGTATATTTGCGTGTGTGGACTTGTATGTATATAGAAGTGTATGGGGGTGGGTTGGGCCATTTCTTTCGTCTGTTTCCTTGCGCTACCGTGCAAACGCGGGAGACAGCGACGAAGCAAAATACATAAATAAATAATAGATAATTAAATATATATATATATATATATATATATATATATATATATATATATATATATATATATATATTTTTTTTTTTTTTTTTTTTCTTTTCTTTTCTTTCAAACTATTCGCCATTTCCCGCGTTAGCGAGGTAGCGTTAAGAACAGAGGACTGGGCCTTTGAGGGAATATCCTCACCTGGCCCCTTCTCTGTTCCTTCTTTTGGAAAATTTAAAAAAAAAAAATAAATGAGAGGGGAGGATTTCCAGCCCCACGCTCCCTCCCGTTTTAGTCGCCTTCTACGACACGCAGGGAATACGTGGGAAGTATTCTTTCTCCCCTATCCCCAGGGATATATATATATATATATATATATATATATATATATATATATATATATATATATATATATATATATATATATATATATATATATATATATTCTTTCTTTTAAACTGTTCGCCATTTCCCGCGTTAGCGAGGTAGCGTTAAGAACAGAGGACTGGGCCTTTTTAGGAATATCCTCACCTGGCCCCCTCTGTTCCTTCTTTTGGAAAAGAATACTTCCCACGCCTTCCTCACGTGTCGTAGAAGGCGACTAAAGGGGACGGGAGCGGGGTCCAGAAACCCTCCCCTCCTTGTATTTTAACTTTCTAAAAGGGGAAACAGAAGGAGTCACGCGAGGAGTGCTCATCCTCCTCGAAGGCTCAGATTGGGGTGTCTAAATGTGTGTGGATGTAACCAAGATGAGAAAAAAGGAGAGATAAGTAGTATGTTTGAGGAAAGGATCCTGGATATTTTGACTCTGAGTGAAACGAAGCTCAAGGGTAAAGGGGAAGAGTGGTTTGGGAATGTCTTGGGAGTAAAGTCTGGGGTTAGTGAGAGGACAAGAGCAAGGGAAGGAGTAGCACTACTCCTGAATCAAGAGTTGTGGGAGTATGTGATAGAGTGTAAGAAAGTAAATTCTAGATTGATATGGGTGAAACTGAAAGTTGATGGAGAGAGATGGGTGATTATTGGTGCATATGCACCTGGGCATGAGAAGAAAGATCATGAGAGGCAAGTGTTTTAGGAGCAGCTGAATGAGTGTGTTAGTGGATTTGATGCAAAAGACCGGGTTATAGTGATGGGTGATTTGAATGCAAAGGTGAGTAATGTGGCAGTTAAGGGAATAATTGGTATTCATGGAGTGTTCAGTGTTGTAAATGGTAATGGTGAAGAGCTTGTAGATTTACGTGCTGAAAAAGGACTGGTGATTGGGAATACCTGGTTTAAAAAGCGAGATATACATAAGTATAAGAATGTAAGTAGCAGAGATGGCCAGAGAGCGTTATTGGATTACGTGTCAATTGATAGACGCACGATAGAGAGACTTTTGGCTGTTAATATGCTGAGAGGTGCAACTGGAGGGATGTCTGATCATTATCTTGTTGAGGCGAAGGTGAAGATTTGTGGGGGTTTTCAGAAAAGAAGAGAAAATTTTGGGGTGAAGAGAGTGGTGAGAGTAAGTGAGCTTGGGAAGGAGACTTGTGTGAGTAAGTACCAGGAAAGACTGAGTACAGAATGGAAAAAGGTGAGAACAAAGGAGGTAAGGGGAGTGGGGGAGGAATGGGATGTATTTAGGGAAGCAGTGATGGCTTGCGCAAAAGATGCTTGTGGCATGAGAAGCGTGGGAAGTGGGTTGATTAGAAAAGGTTGTGAATGGTGGGATGAAGAAGTAAGATTATTAGTGAAAGAGAAGAGAGAGGCATTTGAACGATTTTTTTCAGGGAAAAAATGTAAATGAGTGGGAGATGTATAAAAGAAAGGGGCAGGAGGTCAAGAGAAAGGTGCAAGATGTTTTGGAAGGATGTAAATAAAGTGCGTAAGAAAAGAGAGCAAATAGGAACTTCAGTGAAGGGGCTAATGGGGAGATGATTACAAGTAGTGGTGATGTGAGAAAGAGATGGAGTGAGTATTTTGAAGGTTTGTTGAATGTGTTTGATGATAGAGTGGCAGATATAGGGTGTTTTGGTCGAGGTGGTGTGCAAAGTGAGAGGGTTAGGGAAAATGATTTGGTAAATAGAGAAGAGGTAGTAAAAGCTTTACTGAAGATGAAAGCCGGCAAGGCAGCGGGTTTGGATGGTATTGCAGGGGAATTTATTAAAAGAGGGGGTGAGTGTATTGTTGACTGGTTGGTAAGGTTATTTAATGCATGTATGATTCATGGTGAGGTGCCTGAGGATTGGCGGAATGCGTGCATAGTGCCATTGTACAAAGGCAAAGGGGATAAGAGTGAGTGCTCCATTTACAGAGGTATAAGTTTGTTGAGTATTTCTGGTAAATTATATGGGAGGGTATTGATTGAGAGGGTGAAGGCATGTACAGAGCATCAGATTGGGGAAGAGCAGCGTGGTTTCAGAAGTGGTAGAGGATGTGTGGATCAGGTGTTTGCTTTGAAGAATGTATGTGAGAAATACTTAGAAAAACAAATGGATTTGCATGTAGCATTTATGGATCTGGAGAAGGCATATGATAGAGTTGCTAGAGTTGATAGAGATGCTCTGTGGAAGGTACTAAGAATATATGGTGTGGGAGGCAAGTTGTTAGAAGAAGTGAAAAGTTTTTATCGAGGATGTAAGGCATGTTTACTTGTAGGAAAAGTGGAAAGCGATTGGTTCTCAGTGAATGTAGGTTTAGGGCAGGGGTGTGTGATGTCTCCATGGTTGTTTAATTTGTTTATGGATGGGGTTGTTAGGGAGGTGAATGCAAGAGTTTTGGAAAGAGGCGCAAGTATGCAGTCTGCTGTGGATGAGAGAGCTTGGGAAGTGAGTCAGTTGTTGTTCGCTGATGATACAACACTGGTCCCTGATTCATGTAAGAAACTGCAGAAGCTGGTGACTGAGTTTGGTAAAGTGTGTGAAAGAAGAAAGTTAAGAGTAAATGTGAATAAGAGCAAGGTTATTAGGTACAGTAGGGTTGAGGGTCAAGTCAATTGGGAGGTGAGTTTGAATGGAGAAAAATTGGAGGAAGTAAAGTGTTTTAGATATCTGGGAGTGGATCTGGCAGCGGATGGAACTATATAAGCGGAAGTGAATCATAAGGTGGGGGAGGGGGCGAAAATCCTTGGAGCCTTGAAGAATGTGTGGAAGTCGAGAACATTATCTCGGAAAGCAAAAATGGGTATGTTTGAAGGAATAGTGGTTCCAACAATGTTGTATGGTTGTGAGGCGTGGGCTATGGATAGAGTTGTGCGCACGAGGGTGGATGTGCTTGAAATGAGATGTGTGAGGACAATATGTGGTGTGAGGTGGTTTGATCGAGTAAGTAATGTAAGGGTAAGAGAGATGTGTGGAAATAATAAGAGTGTGGTTGAGAGAGCAGAGGAGGGTGTTTTGAAATGGTTTGGTCATATGGAGAGAATGAGTGAGGAAAGATTGACAAAGAGGATATATGTGTCAGAGGTGGAGGGAACGATGAGAAGTCGGAGACCAAATTGGAGGTGGAAAGATGGAGTGAAAAAGATTTTGTGTGATCGGGGCCTGAACATGCAGGAGGGTGAAAGGAGGGCAAGGAAGAGAGTGAATTGGAACGATGTTGTATACCGGGGTTGACGTGCTGTCAGTGGATTGAACCAGGGCATGTGAAGCGTCTGGGGTAAACCATGGAAAGTTGTGTAGGGCCTGGATGTGGAAAGGGAGCTGTGGTTTCGGTGCATTATTACATGACAGCTAGAGACTGAGTGTGAACGAATGGGGCCTTTGGTGCGCTACTTAACACATGAGGGGGGGAGGGGGTTGTTATTCCATGTGTGGCGAGATGGCGATGGGAACAAATAAAGGCAGACAGTATGAATTATGTACATGTGTATATATGTATATGTCTGTGTGTGTATATATATATGTGTACATTGAGATGTATAGGTATGTATATTTGCGTGTGTGGGCATGTATGTATATACATGTGTACGTGGGCGGGTTGGGCCATTCTTTCGTCTGTTTCCTTGCGCTACCTCGCTAACGCGGGAGACAGCGACAAAGCAAAATGAAAAAATAACAAGAATGTATATATGTATATATAAAAGATGGGTGTTTTTATCGAGGATGTAAGGCATGTGTACGTGTAGGAAGAGAGGAAAGTGATTGGTTCTCAGTGAATGTATGTTTGCGGCAGGAGTGTGTGGTGTCGCCATGGTTGTTTAATTTGTTTATGGATGGGGTTGTTAGGGAGGTGAATGCAAGAGTTTTGGAAAGAGGGGCAAGTATGCAGTCTGTTGTGGATGAGAGAGCTTGGGAAGTGAGTCAGTTGTTGTTCGCTGATGATACGGCGCTGGTGGCTGATTCATGTAAGAAACTGCAGAAGTTGGTGACTGAGTTTGGTAAAGTGTGTGAAAGAAGAAAGTTAAGAGTGAATGTGAATAAGAGCAAGGTAATTAGGTACAGTAGGGTTGAGGGTCAAGTCAATTGGGAGGTGAGTTTGAATGGAGAAAAGCTGTAGGAATTGAAATGTTTTAGATATCTGGTAGTGGATCTGGCAGCGGATGGAACCATGGAAGCGGAAGTGAATGATAGGGTGGGGGAGGGGGCGAAAATTCTGGGAGCCCTGAAGAATGTTTGGAAGTCGAGAACATGATCTCGGAAAGGAAAAATGGGTATGTTTGAAGGAATAGTGGTTCCAACAATGTTGTATGGTTGCGAGGCGTGGGCTATGGATAGAGTTGTGCGCAGGATGGTGGATGTGCTGGAAATGAGATGTTTGAGGACAATATGTGGTGTGAGGTGGTTTGATCGAGTAAGTAATGTAAGGGTGAGAGAGATGAGTGGAAATAAAAAGAGCGTGGTTGAGAGAGCAGAAGAGGGTGTTTTGAAATTGTTTGGTCACATGGAGAGAATGAATGAGGAAAGATTGACCAAGAGGATATATGTGTCAGAGGTGGAGGGAACGAGGAGAAGCGGGAGACCAAATTGGAGGTGGAAAGATGGAGTTAAAAAGATTTTGAGTGATCGGCGCCTGAACATGCCGGAGGGTGAAAGGAGGGCAAGGAATAGAGTGACTTGGATCGATGTGGTATACCGGGGTTGATATGCTGTCAGTGGATTGAATCAGGGCATGTGAAGCGTCTGGGGTAAACCATGGAAAGCTGCGTAGGTATGTATATTTTGCGTGTGTGGACGTATGTATATACATGTGTATGGGGGCGGGTTGGGCCATTTCTTCGTCTGTTTCCTTGCGCTACCTCGCAAACGTGGGAGACAGCGACAAAGGAAAAAAAAAAAAAAAAAAATATATATATATATATATATATATATATATATATATATATATATATATATATATATATATATATATATATACACATATATATATATTCCTATGAGTCCACGGGGAAAATGAAACACGAAAAGTTCCTAAGTGCACTTTCGTATAATAATCACATCATCAGGTGAGAGACAAGAGAGAAATATAACAGTCAGTTGATATACATCGAAGAGACGACGCTAGGACGCCATTTGGTAAACATGTGATTGTCCAAAACATACAACGAGCGTTAATAAACTTATCATTTTACAAATCTTGTCAACAATAAAGTTATCAAATTTGTATAGACCATCACTAATATTAAGATTATAATTGTTTTGCATTTAAGCATAGAAGATTCAATGATATTTCTCTTCGTAATAGAGTTAGAGTTAATAACTGAGATGGCATTACTCTAGTCAATACAATGATCATAGTTTTTAACATGACTAAACAAGGCATTTGATTCTTGTCCCGTTCTTATACTATATTTATGTTGCTTAAGTCTAACAGAAAGATCCTTACCAGTCTGACCAACATAAAATTTATCACAGTTTCCACAAGGGACTTTATAGATGCAACCAAGAGAATTTCTGGTGAATTCCTGATTAAGATATTTTTTATAGTATTATTGTTGCTAAAAGCAACATTTACATTGAAGGATTTAAGCAACATGGGAAGCAAAGAGAAATTATTATTAAAAGGGAGAACTAAAAGAATCTTGGTGTCGATGGGAGGTTTGGGCTCAACTCTATAAAATGATTTCTTTGCTAACTTAAGGGATTTATGAATGAAAGATCTAGGGTACTTTAACTTAGATCCAATTGAATATATCTTCTCAAACTCATCACCAATAAACTTTGGACCTGCAAATACGTAATGCCCTAAGGAACATAGATTGAAATGATGATAATTTAACTCTGTCATGTTGAGATGAGTAACAATGGATATATGAGCATACATTGGTTGGTTTTCTGTATATGCTAAACTTAAAATGAAAATGAAAATGAAAATAATGGTGTGTTACCATTTTTAGACTGCATGATCCATAGACAAAGTAACAAGTTCAAGTGAAGTGAGCGGGGGGCTGGAAATCCTCCCCTCTCGTGTTTTTTTTTTTTTAATTTTCCAAAAGAAGGGACAAAGAAGGGGCCTGGTGAGGATATTTCCTCCAAGGCCCAGTCCTCTGTTCTTAACGCTACCTCGCTATCGCGGGAGATGGCGAATGGTATGAAAAAAAAAAGAAATATATATATATATATATATATATATATATATATATATATATATATATATATATATATATATATATATATATATATATATATATATATATATATATGTTGAAATTTTAGGTATATATATGAGCGTGTGCGGACGTGTATGTATATACATGTGATATACATGTGTACGTGGGTGGGTTGGGCAATTCTTTCGTCTGTTTCCTTGCGCTACGTCGCTAGTGCGTGAGACAGCGACAAAGTATAATAGATAAATAAAATCTCTCTCTCTCTCTCTCTCTCTCTCTCTCTCTCTCTCTCTCTCTCTCTCTCTCTCTCTCTCTCTCTCTCTCTCTCTCTCTCTCTCTCTACTCTCTCTCTATATATATACATACATGTATACATTCATACATACATACAAAGCTCAAGAATAAAGGGGAAGAATGGTTTGGAAATGTCTTAAGAGTAAAGTCAGAGGTTGGTGAGAGGACAAGAGCTAACGAAGGAGTAGATTACTCCTGCAGTAGTAGTTGTGGAAGTGTGTCATAGATTGTAAGGAAGTAAATTCTAAATTGATATTAGTAAAACTGAAAGTTGATAGCGATAGAAGGGTAATAATTGGTGCTTATGCACCAGACCATGAAAAGAAAGATCACGAGAGGCAAGTGTTTTAGGAGCAGCTGAGTGAATGCGTCAGCGGTTTGATGGATGGTTCCTGGTATCAATGATGCTTGATTTAAATACGAAGTTAAGTGATTTGGTAGTTGACTGTATAAATGGTGCGCTTTGGGTATTAAGCATTATGAATGGAAATGATGAAGAGCTTGTGATGTTGTGTGCTGAAAAAAGACTGTGTATATTTCTTTGGGGGGCGGATACCTGGTTTAAAATGAAGTGTATGTATGTGAGTAGGAGATTGGGTCTATGCACATTACTAGATTGCAAATTGATTGATAGACGTGCATAAGAGAGACTTTTGGATATAAATGTGCTGAAAGGGGTTGCTGATGGGATGTCTCATCATTATCTTGTGGAGGCACAAGTGAAGATTTGTAGAGGGTGAGAGTAAGTGAGCTTGGAAAGGAGACTTGTGCAAAGAAATACCAGGGAGACTGAATGTAGAATGACAAAAGGTGAAAGCAAATAAAGTGAGGGTAATGAATGAGGAATGGGTGGCATTAAGGAAAGCAGCGATGGCTTGTGCTAGAGACGCCTGTGGCATGTGAAAGGTGGGAGGTGGGCAGATTAGAAAAGGTAGTGAGTGGTGAGATGAAGTAAAGCTGTAAGTGAAAGAGAAAAGAGAGGCGTTTGGGCACTACTCAAAGGAAAACATTGCAAATGACTGGGAGGTGTGTAAGAGAAAGAAGGTGTATATGTTGAAAAGGAAGGCAAATGAGAGGTGAGGTGAGAGAATATCATTAACCTTTAGGGAGAATAAAATCATGTTTTGGAAGGAGGTAAATAATGTGCGTATGACAGAGAACAATTGGAGCATTGGTAAAGGGGGCAAAGGTGTAGTGATAACATGTAATGATGAAGTGAGGAGGAGATGGAGTGAGTCTTTTGAAGATTGATATGTGTGTTTGATGATAGAGTGGCAGATGTATGGTGTTTGGGTCAGGGTGGTATGCGAAGTGAGTATTTCAGGAAAAGTACTTTAGTGAAGACTGAAAAGGTGGTAAAAGCCTTGCGTAAGATGAAATGCGTTTAGTCGGCGGCAGTGTAGGATATTGCAGAAAGAGGGACAGGGTGATAGGTTGGTAAGGATGTTCATTGTATAAATAGCTAATTGGGCGGTAGTTTAAGACACACTCTTTTGTCTCCTTTTATGTATATGGGAGTAACATTTGCTAGTTTCCTGTCAATTGATCCCTGACCATCCAAGTTAAGTTATCTGGGCCGTTAGATTTGTTAGGACTTAATTGGTCCAGGTATCTAAATACTTCGGAGCTCTTTAATTGTCTTACCTTCGACCCTTTTTCATCAGATCCTTGAAACATTTCCATTGGTTGCGGTATTCGAGATGTTTCTTCAATTGTGAGTACGGAGTTAAAAGATTAATTGATTAATGTTAGCCATTTACTTGTCAGTGGTTAGTGAGTCATGTTTGCTTCGTAATGGTTCAGTTCCTTCTTTCAATGCCTTCCTTTGTCTCACACATTAGAAGAATTTCTTAGGATCATTCTTAACTTTCAAGGAAATTCTTTTTTATTCCTCGCGATTACTCTGTCTTATGACCTTCTTACACTCTCTTTAGATTTCAATTTATTCCTGGGGATTTTCATCGGTTCCCATTGACTTGAATTTCTTATATGTTTTCTCATTTTGGCGAATTTGTACTTCTGTTATCCTATTCATCTATAAAAGCAAAGCTGTTAGGTTCAGCAGTGTTGGAGGAGAAATTAGTTGGTATGTGAGTTTGAATGGAGAAATATTGGAGGAATTGAAATGCTCATGATATCTGGAAGTGGACTTAATTGTGAATGGAACCATGGAAGCGGGTATGAGTCTCAGGTTGGGGGAGATAGTGAAGGTTCTGGGGGCGATGAAGAATGTTTAGAAAGAGAGAACGTTATCTCGGAGAGCAAAAAATGGGTATGTTTGAAGGATTAGTTGTTTCAATAATATTATATGCCTGCGAGGCATGGGGTATAGATAGGGTTGCGCGGAGGAGGGTAAATGTGTTGGAAATAAAACGTTTGAGGACAATACGTGGTGTGAGGTGATTTGATCGAATAAGTAATGTAAAAGAGATGTGAGGTAGTATAAACAGTTTGGTTGAGTGAACAGAAGAACATGTACTGAAATGGGTTGGACATACGGAGGGTTATTATAAGTGAAGAAAAGTTGACATAAGGGATATATGTGTCAGAGGTGGAGGGAACAAGGAGAACCGGGAGACATAAAATGGAGTTGGAAGGATGGGGTGAAAAAGATTTTGAGCGATCGGGGCCTGAAAATGGAGGAGGGTGAAAGACATGCATGGAATAAAATGAATTGGAACAATATGGTATACTGGGGTCAATATGCCGTCAATGGAATGAAATAGGGCATGTGAAACGTCAGGTGTAAATCATGGAAAGGTCTTTTAGGCCTGGATGTAGATAGGGAGCTGTGGTTTAAAATCATTTCATATGACTGCTAGTGTATGGATATGAGCGGAAGTGGCTTTTCTTCGCCTGTTTCTTAGCGCTACCTTGCTGACATGCAAGTATGAATATATATATATATATATATATATATATATTTATATATATATATATATATATATATATATATATATCTTCTCTCTTTCTTTTAAACTATTCGCCATTTCCCGCGTTAGCGAGGTAGCGTTAAGAACAGAGGACTGGGCCTTTTTTGGAATATCCTCACCTGGCCCCCTCTGTTCCTTCTTTTGGAAAATTAAAAAAAAACGAGAGGGGAGGATTTCCAGCCCCCCGCTCCCTCCCCTTTTAGTCGCCTTTTACGACACGCAGGGAATACGTGGGAAGTATTCTTAATCCCCTATCCCCAGGGATAATATATATATATATATATATATATATATATATATATATATATATATATATATATATATATATATATATATATATATATATATATATATATATATATATATATATATATATATATATATATATATATATATATATATATATATATATATATATATATATATTCCCTATCCCCTGGGGATAGGGGAGAAAGAATACTTCCCATGTATTCCCTGCGTGTCGTAGAAGGCGACTAAAAGGGAAGGGAGCGGGAGGCTGGAAATCCTCCCCTCTCGTTGTTTTTTTTTTTTTTTTTTCCAAAAGAAGGAACAGAGAAGAGGGCCAGGTGAGGATATTCCCTCAAAGACCCAGTCCTCTGTTTTTACCGCTACCTCGCTATCGCGGGAAATGGCAAATAGTATGAAAGAAAAGAATATATATATATATATATATATATATATATATATATATATATATATATATATATATATATATATATATAATATATATATATATATATATATATATATATATATATATATATATATATATATATATATATATATATATATATATATATATATATATATATATATATATATATTTTTATTTTTTATTTTTTTTTTTTTTTGCTTTGTCGCTGTCTCCCGCGTTTGCGAGGTAGCGCAAGGAAACACACGAAAGAAATGGCCCAACCCACCCCCATACACATGTATATACATACGTCCACACACGCAAATATACATACCTACACAGCTTTCCATGTTTTACCCCAGACGCTTCGCATGCCTTGATTCAATCCACTGACAGCACGTCAACCCCGGTATACCACATCGCTCCAATTCACTCTATTCCTTGCCCTCCTTTCACCCTCCTGCATGCTCAGGCCCCGATAACACAAAATCTTTTTCACTCCATCTTTCCACCTCCAATTTGGTCTCCCTCTTCGCCTCGTTCCCTCCACCTCCGACACATATATTCTCTTGGTCAATCTTTCCTCACTCATTCTCTCCATGTGCCCGAACCATTTCAAAACACCCTCTTCTGCTCTCTCAACCACGCTCTTTTTATTTCCACACATCTCTCTTACCCTTACGTTACTTACTCGATCAAACCACCTCACACCACATATTGTCCTCAAACATCTCATTTCCAGCACATCCATCCTCCTGCGCACAACTCTATCCATAGCCCACGCCTCGCAACCATACAACATTGTTGGAACCACTATTCCTTCAAACATACCCATTTTTGCTTTCCGAGATAATGTTCTCGACTTCCACACATTCTTCAAGGCTCCCAGAATTTTCGCCCCCTCCCCCACCCTATGATCCACTTCCGCTTCCATGGTTCCATCCGCTGCCAGATCCACTCCCAGATATCTAAAACACTTCACTTCCTTCAGTTTTTCTCCATTCAAACTCACCTCCCAATTGACTTGACCCTCAACCCTACTGTACCTATAAACCTTGCTCTTATTCACATTTACTCTTAACTTTCTTCTTTCACACACTTTACCAAACTCAGTCACCAGCTTCTGCAGTTTCTCACATGAATCAGCCACCAGCGCTGTATCATCGGCGAACAACAACTGACTCACTTCCCAAGCTCACTCATCCCCAACAGACTTCATACTTGCCCCTCTTTCCAAAACTCTTGCATTCACCTCCCTAACAACACCATCCATAAACAAATTAAACAACCATAGAGACATCACACACCCCTGCCGCAAACCTACATTCACTGAGAACCAATCACTTTCCTCTCTTCCTACACGTACACATGCCTTACATCCTCGATAAAAACTTTTCACTGCTACTAACAACTTGCCTCCAACACCATATATTCTTAATACCTTCCACAGAGCATCTTTATCAACTCTATCATATGCCTTCTCCAGATCCATAAATGCTACATACAAATGCATTTGCATTTGCTAAGTATTTCTCACATACATTCTTCAAAGCAAACACCTGATCCACACATCCTCTACCACTTCTGAAACCACACTGCTCTTCCCCAATCTGATGCTCTGTACATGCCTTCACCCTCTCAATGAATACCCTCCCATATAATTTACCAGGAATACTCAACAAACTTATACCTCTGTAATTTGAGCAATCACTCTTATCCCCTTTGCCTTTGTACAATGGCACTATGCACGCATTCCGCCAATCCTCAGGCACCTCACCATGAGTCATACATACATTAAATAACCTTACCAACCAGTCAACAATACAGTCACCCCCTTTTTTAATAAATTCCACTGCATAACCATCCAAACCTGCTGCCTTGCCGGCTTTCATCTTCCGCAAAGCTTTTACTACCTCTTCTCTGTTTACCAAATCATTTTCCCTAACCCTCTCACTTTGCACACCACCTCGACCAAAACACCCTATATCTGCCACTCTATCATCAAACACATTCAACAAACCTTCAAAATACTCACTCCATCTCCTTCTCACATGACCACTACTTGTTATCACCTCCCCATTTGCGCCCTTCACTGAAGTTCCCATTTGCTCCCTTGTCTTACGCACTTTATTTACCTCCTTCCAGAACATCTTTTTATTCTCCCTAAAATTTAATGATACTCTCTCACCCCAACTCTCATTTGCCCTTTTTTCACCTCTTGCACTTTTCTCTTGACCTCCTGTCTCTTTCTTTTATACATCTCCTACTCAATTGCATTTTTTCCCTGCAAAAATCGTCCAAATGCCTCTCTCTTCTCTTTCACTAATACTCTTACTTCTTCATCCCACCACTCACTACCCTTTCTAATCAACCCATCTCCCACTCTTCTCATGCCACAAGCATCTTTTGCGCAATCCATCACTGATTCCCTAAATACATCCCATTCCTCCCCCACTCCCCTTACTTATATATATATCTCTTCTGTTTCCCCTTTTAGAAAGATAAATACAAGGAGAGGAGGGTTTCCGGCCCCCCGCTCCCGTCCCCTTTAGTCGCCTTCTACGACACGTGAGGAATGCGTGGGGGAGTCGGCGAAAATTCTGGGAGCATTGAAGAATGTTTGGAAGTCGAGAACATTATCTCGGAAAGCAAAAACTGGTATGTTTGAAGGAATAGTTGTTCCAACAATGTTGTATGTTTGCGAGGCGTGGGCTACGGATAGAGTTG
The DNA here is from genome assembly GCF_036320965.1 of Panulirus ornatus. Classification (NCBI taxonomy): domain Eukaryota; kingdom Metazoa; phylum Arthropoda; class Malacostraca; order Decapoda; family Palinuridae; genus Panulirus; species Panulirus ornatus. The sequence continues at coordinate 262,792 of NC_092260.1, forward strand.
TGCGCAGGAGGGTGGATGTGCTGGAAATGAGATGTTTGAGGACAATATGCGGTGTGAGGTGGTTTGATCGAGTAAGTAATGTAAGGGTAAGAGATGTGTGGAAATAAAAAGAGTGTGGTTGAGAGAGCAGAAGAGGGTGTTTTGAAATGGTTTGGTCGCATGGAGAGAATGAGTGAGGAAAGATTGACCAAGAGGATATATGTATCGGAGGTGGAGGGAACGAGGAGAAGTGGGAGACCAAATTTTAGGTGGAAAGATGGAGTGAAAAGGTTTTGAGTGATCGGGGCCTGAACATGCAAGAGGGTGAAAGGCGTGCAAGGAATAGAGTGAATTGGAACGATGTGGTATAACGGGGTCGACGTGCTGTCAATGGATTGAACCAGGGCATGTGAAGCGTCTGGGGTAAACCAAGGAAAGTTGTGTGGGGCCTGGATGTGGAAAGGGAGCTGTGGTTTCGGTGCATTATTACATGACAGCTAGAGACTGAGTGTGAACGAATGGGGCCTTTGGTGTCATTTCCTAGCGCTACCTTGCACACATGAGGGGGAAGGGGGTTGTTATTCCATGTGTAGCGGGGTGGCGATTGGAACAAATAAAGGCAGACAGTATGAATTATGTACATGTGTATATAAGTATATGTCTGTGTGTGTATATATATGTGTACATTGAGATGTATAGGTATGTATATTTGCGTGTGTGGACATGTATGTATATACATGTGTATGTGGGTGGGTTGGGCCATTCTTTCGTCTGTTTCCTTGCGCTACCTCGCTAACGCGGGAGACAGCGACAAGTGATAACAAGTAGTGGTGATGTGAGAAGGAGATGGAGTGAGTATTTTGAAGGTTTGTTGAATGTGTTTGATGATAGAGTGGCAGATATAGGGTGTTTTGGTCGAGGTGGTGTGCAAAGTGAGAGGGTTAGGGAAAATGATTTGGTAAACAGAGAAGAGGTAGTAAAAGCTTTGCGGAAGATGAAAGCCGGCAAGGCAGCAGGTTTGGATGGTATTGCAGTGGAATTTATTAAAAAAGGGGGTGACTGTATTGTTGACTGGTTGGTAAGGTTATTTAATGTATGTATGACTCATGGTGAGGTGCCTGAGGATTGGCGGAATGCGTGCATAGTGCCAATGTACAAAGGCAAAGGGGATAAGAGTGAGTGCTCAAATTACAGAGGTATAAGTTTGTTGAGTATTCCTGGTAAATTATATGGGAGGATATTGATTGAGAGGGTGAAGGCATGTACAGAGCATCAGATTGGGGAAGAGCAGTGTAGTTTCAGAAGTGGTAGAGGATGTGTGGATCAGGTGTTTGCTTTGAAGAATGTATGTGAGAAATACTTAGAAAAGCAAATGGATTTGTATGTAGCATTTATGGATCTGGAGAAGGCATATGATAGAGTTGATAGAGATGCTCTGTGGAAGGTATTAAGAATATATGGTGTGGGAGGCAAGTTGTTAGAAGCAGTGAAAACTTTTTATCGAGGATGTAAGGCATGTGTACGTGTAGGAAGAGAGGAAAGTGATTGGTTCTCAGTGAATGTAGGTTTGCGGCAGGGGTGTGTGATGTCCCCATGGTTGTTTAATTTGTTTATGGTTGGGGTTGTTAGGGAGGTGAATGCAAGAGTTTTGGAAAGAGGGGCAAGTATGAAGTCTGTTGGGGATGAGAGAGCTTGGGAAGTGAGTCAGTTGTTGTTCGCTGATGATACAGCGCTGGTGGCTGATTCATGTGAGAAACTGCAGAAGCTGATGACTGAGTTTGGTAAAGTGTGTGAAAGAAGAAAGTTAAGAGTAAATGTGAATAAGAGCAAGGTTATTAGGTACAGTAGGGTTGAGGGTCAAGTCAATTGGGAGGTGAGTTTGAATGGAGAAAAACTGGAGGAAGTGAAGTGTTTTAGATATCTGGGAGTGGATCTGGCAGCGGATGGAACCATGGAAGCGGAAGTGGATCATAGGGTGGGGGAGGGGGCGAAAATTCTGGGAGCCTTGAAGAATGTGTGGAAGTCGAGAACATTATCTCGGAAAGCAAAAATGGGTATGTTTGAAGGAATAGTGGTTCCAACAATGTTGTATGGTTGCGAGGCGTGGGCTATGGATAGAGTTGTGCGCAGGAGGATGGATGTGCTGGAAATGAGATGTTTGAGGACAATGTGTGGTGTGAGGTGGTTTGATCGAGTAAGTAACGTAAGGGTAAGAGAGATGTGTGGAAATAAAAAGAGCGTGGTTGAGAGAGCAGAAGAGTGTGTTTTGAAATGGTTCGGGCACATGGAGAGAATGAGTGAGGAAAGATTGACCAAGAGAATATATGTGTCGGAGGTGGAGGGAACGAGGAGAAGAGGGAGACCAAATTGGAGGTGGAAAGATGGAGTGAAAAAGATTTTGTTTGATCGGGGCCTGAACATGCAGGAGGGTGAAAGGAGGGCAAGGAATAGAGTGAATTGGAGCGATGTGGTATACCGGGGTTGACGTGCTGTCAGTGGATTGAATCAAGGCATGTGAAGCGTCTAGGGTAAACCATGGAAAGCTGTGTAGGTATGTATATTTGCGTGTGTGGACGTATGTATATACATGGGTATGGGGTGGGTTGGGCCATTTCTTTCGTCTGTTTCCTTGCGCTACCTCGCGAACGCGGGAGACAGCGACAAAATATATATATATATATATATATATATATATATATATATATATATATATATATATATATATATATATATATATATATATATATCCCTGGGGACAGGGGAGAAAGAATACTTCCCACGTATTCCTTGCGTGTCGTAGAAGGCGACTAAAAGGGGAGGGAGCGGGCGACTGGAAATCCTCCCCTCTCGTTTTTTTTTTTTTTTTCCAAAGGAAGGAACAGAGAAGGGCGCAAGGTGAGGATATTCCCTCAGAGGCCCAACCGTCTGTTCTTAACGCTACCTTGCTAATGCGGAAAATGGCGAATAGTTTGAAACAAAAGATATATATATATATATATATATATATATATATATATATATATATATATATATATATATATATATATATATATATATATATATATATATATATATATATATATATATATATATATATATATATATATATATATATATATATATATATATATATATATATATATATATATATATATATATATATATATATATATATATATATATATATATATACACCTCCTTCCAAACCATTATTTTATTCTCCCTAAAGGTTAATGATATTCTCTTACCTCACCTCTCATTTGCCTTCCTTTTCAACATATACACCTTCTTCGAGACCTTCTGCCGCTTTCTCTTACACATCTCCCAGTCGTTTGCAGTGCTTTCCTTTGAGTAATGCCTAAACGCCTCACTTTTCTCTTTCACTTACAGCTTTACTTCATCTCACCACTCACTACCCTTTCTAATCTGCCCACCTCCCACCTTTCACATGCCACAGGCGTCTCTAGCACAAGCCATCGCTGCTTTCCTTAATGACACCCATTCCTCATTCATTAACCTCACTTTATTTGCTTTCACCTTTTGTCATTCTACATTCAGTCTCCCCTGGTATTTCTTTGCACAAGTCTCCTTTCCAAGCTCACTTACTCTCACCCTCTACAAATCTTCACTTGTGCCTCCACAAGATAATGATGAGACATCCCATCAGCAACCCCTTTCAGCACATTTATATCCAAAAGTCTCTCTTATGCACGTCTATCAATCAATTTGCAATCTAGTAATGTGCATAGACCCAATCTCCTACTCACATACATACACTTCATTTTAAACCAGGTATCCGCCCCCCCCCAAAGAAATATACACAGTCTTTTTTCAGCACACAACATCACAAGCTCTTCATCATTTCCATTCATAATGCTTAATACCCAAAGCGCACCATTTATACAGTCAACTACCAAATCACTTAACTTCGTATTTAAATCAAGCATCATTGATACCAGGAACCATCCATCAAACCGCTGACGCATTCACTCAGCTGCTCCCTAAAACACTTGCCTCTCGTGATCTTTCTTTTCATGGTCTGGTGCATAAGCACCAATTATTACCCTTCTATCGCTATCAACTTTCAGTTTTACTAATATCAATTTAGAATTCACTTCCTTACAATCTATGACACACTTCCACAACTACTACTGCAGGAGTAATGCTACTCCTTCGTTAGCTCTTGTCCTCTCACCAACCTCTGACTTTACTCTTTAGACATTTCCAAACAATTCTTCCCCTTTATCCTTGAGCTTTGCTTCACTCAAAATTAGAACATTTAGGTTTCTTTCCTCAAACATACTACCTATCTTTTCTCTCTTCTCATCTTCGTTACATCTACACATGTTCAGACACCTAAGTCTGAGTCTTGGAGGAGGATGAGCACTACAGGGGAAGAGTGGTTTGGGAATGTTTTGGGAGTAAAATCAGGGGTTGGTAAGATTACAAGAGCAAAGGAAGGAGTAACACTACTCCTGAAACAGGAGTGGTGGGAGTATGTGATCGAGTGTAAGAAAGTAACTTTAGATTGATATGGGTAAAACTGAAAGTGGATGGAGAGAGATGGTGTGATTATTGGTGCCTATGCACCTGGGCATGAGAAGAAAAATCATGAGAATCAAGTTTTTTGGGAGAAGTTGAGTGAGTGTGTTAGTAGTTTTGATGCACGAGACCGGGTTCTATCCGCTGCCAAATCCACTCCTATATATCCTAAACACTTCACTTCCTCCAGTTTTTCTCCATTCAAACTTACCGCCTAGTTGACTTGTCCCTCAAACCTACTGTACCTTGCTCTTATTCACATGTACTCTAAGCTTTCTTCTTTCACACATTTTACCAAACTCAGTCACCAGCTTCTGCAGTTTCTCACCCGAATCAGTCACAAGCGCTGTATCATCAGCTAACAACAACTGACTCACTTCCTAAGCTCTCTCATCCACAACAGACTACATACTTGCCCCTCTTTCCAAAACTCTTGCATTCACCTCCCTAACAACCCCACCATAAACAAATTAACAACCATAGAGACATCACGCACCCCTGCCGAAACCGACATATACTGAGAACCAATCCCTTTCCTCTCTTCCTACTCGTGCACATGCCTTACATCCTAGATGAAAACTTTTCACTGCTTCTAACAACCTGCTTCCCACACCATATATTCTTAATACCTTCCACAGAGCATCTCTATAATCTCTGTCATATGCCTTCTCCAGATCCATAAATGCTACATAGATATCCATTTGTTTTTCTATTTCTCACATACATTCTTTAAAGCAAACAACTGATCCACACATCCTCTACCACTTCTGAAACCACACTACTCATCCCCAATCTGATGCTCTGTACATGCCTTCACCCTTTCAATCAATACCATCCCATAAAATTTCCAAGGTATACTAAACAAACTTATACCCCTGTAATTTGAGCACGCACCTTTATCTCCTTTGCCTTTGTATAATGGCACTATGCATGCATTCCGTCAATCATCAGGCACTTCACCATGAGTCATACATACATCAAATATACTTACCAAACACTCAACAATACAGTCGTCCCCTTTTTTAATAAATTCCACTGCAATTCCCTCCAAACCCGCTGCCTTGCCGGCTTCCATCTTCCGCAAAGCTATTACTACCTCTTCTCTGTTTACCAAATCATTCTCCCTAACCCTCTCACTTCGCACACCACCTCGACCAAAACACCCTGTATCTGTCACTCTATCATCTAACAAATTCAACAAACCTTCAAAATACTCACTCCATCTCTTTCTCACATCACCACTACTTGTTATCTCCTCCCCATTAGCCCCTTCACCGATGTTCCCATTTGTTCTCTTGTCTTACGCACTTTATTTACCACCTTTCAAAACATCTTTTCATTCTCCCTAAAATCTAATGTTATTCTCTCACTCCAACTCTAATTTGCCCTCTTTTTCGCCTACTGCACCTTCCTCTTGACCTCCTGCCTCTTTCTTTAATACATCTCCCACTCATTTGCTCTATTTCCCTGCAAAACTCGTCCAAATTCCTCCCTCTTCTCTTTCACTAATAATCTTACTTTTTCATCCCACCACTCACTACCCTTTCTAATCTGCCCATCTCCCACGCTTCTCATTCCACGATCATCTTTTGCTCAAGCTATCACTGCTTCCCTAAATACATCCCATTCCTCCCCCACTCCTCTTACGTCCTTTGCTCTCACCTTTTCCCATTTTGTGCTCAGTCTCTCCTGGTACTTCCTCACACAAGTCTCCTTTCCAAGCTCACTTACTCTCACCACTCTCTTCACCCCAACATTCTCTCTTCTTTTCTGAAAACCTTTACGAATATTCACCTTCGCCTCCACAAGATAATGATCAGACATGCCTCCAGTTGCACCTCTCAGCACATTAACATCCAAAAGTCTCTCTTTCGCGCGCCTATCAATTAACACTAAATCCAATAACGCTCTCTGGCTATCTCTCCTACTTACATACGCATACTTATGTATATCTCGCTTTTTAAACCAGGTATTCCCAATCATCAATCCTTTTTCAGCACACAAATCTATAAGTTCTTCACCATTTCCATTTAAAACACTGGACACCCCATGTACACCAATTATTGCTTCAGCTGCCACATTGCTCACCTTTGTATTCAAAACACCCACCACTATAATACGGTCTCGTGCATCAAAACTGCTAACATATTCACTCAGCTGCTCCCGATAAACTTGCAGCTCATGATCTTTCTTCTCATGCCCAGGTGCATATGCACCAATAATCACCCATCTCTCTCCATCCACTTTCAGTTTTACCCATATCAATTCAGAGTTTACTTTCTTACACTCTATCACACACTCCCACCACTCCTGTTTCAGGAATAGTGCTACTCCTTCCCTTGATCTTGTCCTCTCACCAGCTTTTGACCTTACTCCCAAGACATTTCCAAACTACTCTTCCCTTTTACCCTTGAGCTTCGTTTCGGTCAGAGCCAAAACATCTATGTTCCTTTCCTCAAACATACTACCTATCTCTCCATTTTTCTCATCTTGGTTACATCCACACACATTTAGACACCCCAGTCTAAGCCTTCGAAGAGGATGAGCACTTCCCGCGTGACTCCTTCTTCTGTTTCCCCTTTTAGAAAGTAGAAATACAGGGAGGGGAGGGTTTCTGGCCCCCCCGATCCCGTCCCCTTTAGTCGCCTTCTACGACACGTGAGGAATGCGTGGGAAGTATTTTTTCTCCCTTAAGTATGTGTGGATATAACCAAGATGAGAAAAAAGGAGAGATAGGTAGTATGTTTGAGGAAAGGAACCTGGATGTTTTGGCTCTGAGTGAAACGAAGCTCAAGGGTAATGGGGAAGAGTGGTTTGGGAATGTCTTGGGAGTAAAGTCAGGGGTTAGTGAGAGGACAAGAGCAAGGGAAGGAGTAGCACTACTCCTGAAACAGGAGTTGTGGGAGAATGTGATAGAGTATAAGAAAGTAAATTCTAGATTGATATGGGTAAAACTGAAAGTTGGCGGAGAGAGATGGGTGATTATTGGTGCATATGCACCTGGGCATGAGAAGAAAGATCATGAGAGGCAAGTGTTTTGGGAGCAGCTGAATGAGTGTGTTGGTGGTTTTGATGCACAAGACCGGGTTATAGTGATGGGTGATTTGAATGCAAAGGTGAGTAATGTGGCAGTTGAGGGAATAATTGGTATACATGGGGTGTTCAGTGCTGTAAATGGAAATGGTGAAGAGCTTGTAGGTTTATGTGCTGAAAAAGGACTGGTGATTGGGAATACCTTGTTTAAAAAGCGAGATATACATAAGTATACGTATGTAAGTAGGAGAGATGGCCAGACAGCGTTATTGGATTACGTGTCAATTGATAGGCGCGCGAAAGAGAGACTTTTGGATGTCAGTGTGCTGAGAGGTGCAACTGGAGGGGTGTCTGATCATCATCTTGTGGAGGCGAAGGTGAAGATTCGTAGAGGTTTTCAGAAAAGAAGAGAGAATGTTGGGGTGAAGAGAGTAGTGTGAGTAAGTGAGCTTGGGAAGGAGACTTGTCTGAGGAAGTACCAGGAGAGACTGAGTACAGAATGGAAAAAGGTGAGAACAAAGGAGGTAAGGGGAGTGGGGGAGGAATGGGACGTATTTAGGGAAGCAGTGATGGCTTGCGCAAAAGATGCTTGTGGCATGAGAAGCGTGGGAGGTGGGTTGATTAGAGAGGGTAGTGAGTGGTGGGATGAAGAAGTAAGATTATTAGTGAAAGAGAAGAGAGAGGTATTTGAACGATTTTTGCAGGGAAACAATGCAAATGAGTGAGAGATGTATAAAAGAAAGAGGCAGGAGGTCAAGAGAGGTGCAAGAGCTGAAAAAGAGGGCGAATGAGAGTTGGGGTGAGAGAGTATCATTAAATTTTAGGGAGAATAAAAAGATGTTCTGGAAGGAGGTAAATAAAGTGCGTAAGATAAGGGAGCAAATGGGAACTTCAGTGAAGGGGGCTAATGGGGAGGTGATAGCAAGTAGTGGTGATGTGAGAAGGAGATGGAGTGAGTATTTTGAAGGTTTGTTGAATGTGTTTGATGATAGAGTGGCAGATATAGGGTGTTTTGGTCGAGGTGGTGTGCAAAGTGAGAGGGTTAGGGAAAATGATTTGGTAAACAGAGAAGAGGTAGCAAAAGCTTTGCGGAGGATGAAAACCGGCAAGGCAGCAGGTTTGGATGGTATTGCATAAGAATTAATTAAAAAATGGGGTGACTATATTGTTGACTGGTTGGTAAGGTTATTTAATGTATGTATGACTCATGGTGAGGTGCCTGAGGATTGGCGGAATGCTTGCATAGTGCCATTGTACAAAGGCAAAGGGGATGGGAGTGTGTGCTCAAATTACAGAGGTATAAGTTTGTTGAGTATTCCTGGTAAATTATATGGGAGGGTATTGATTGAGAGGGTGAAGGCATGTACAGAGCATCAGATTGGGGAAGAGCAGTGTGGTTTCAGAAGTGGTAGAGGATGTGTGGATCAGGTGTTTGCTTTGAAGAATGTATGTGAGAAATACTTAGAAAAGCAAATGGATTTGTATGTAGCATTTATGGATCTGGAGAAGGCATATGATAGAGTTGATAGAGATGCTATGTGGAAAGTATTAAGAATATATGGTGTGGGAGGCAAGTTGTTAGAAGCAGTGAAAAGTTTTTATCGAGGATGTAAGGCATGTGTACGTGTAGGAAGAGAGGAAAGTAATTGGTTCTCAGTGAATGTTGGTTTGCGGCAGGGGTGTGTGATGCCTCCATGGTTGTTCAATTTGTTTATGGATGGGGTTGTTAGGGAGGTGAATGCAAGAGTTTTGGAAAGAGTGGCAAGTATGCAGTCTGTTGTGGATGAGAGAGCTTGGGAAGTGAGTCAGTTGTTGTTCGCTGATGATACAGCGCTGGTGGCTGATTCATGTGAGAAACTGCAGAAGCTGGTGACTGAGTTTGGTAAAGTGTATGAAAGAAGAAAGTTAAGGGTAAATGTGAATAAGAGCAAGGTTATTAGGTTCAGTAGTGTTGAGGGTCAAGTCAATTGGGAGGTAATTTTGAATGGAGAAAAGCTGGAAGAAGTAAAGTGTTTTAGATATCTAGGAGTGGATCTGGCAGCGGACTTAACTATGGAAGCGGAAGTGAATCATAGGGTGGGGGAGGGGGCGAAAATTCTGGGAGCCTTGAAGAATGTGTGGAAGTCGAGAACATTATCTCGGAAAGCAAAAATGGGTATGTTTGAAGGAATAGTGGTTCCAACAATGTTGTATGGTTGCGAGGCGTGGGCTATGGATAGAGTTGTGCGCAGGAGTGTGGATATGCTGGAAATGAGATGTTTGAGAACAATATGTGGTGTGAGGTTGTTTGATCGAGTAAGTAATGTAAGGGTAAGAGAGATGTGTGGAAATAAAAAGAGTATGGTTGAGAGAGCAGAAGAGGGTGTTTTGAAATGGTTTGGTCACATGGAGAGGATGAGTGAGGAAAGATTGACCAAGAGGATATATGTGTCAGAGGTGGAGGGAACGAGAAGTGGGAGACCAAATTGGAGGTTGAAAGATGGAGTGACAAAGATTTTGAGTGATTGGCGCCTGAACATGCAGGAGGGTGAAAGGCGTGCAAGGAATAGAGTGAATTGGAACGATATGATATCCCGGGGTCGACGTGCTGTCAATGGATTGAACCAGGGCATGTGAAGCGTCTTGGGTAAACCATGGAAAGTTGTGTGGGGCCTGGATGTGGAAAGGGAGCTGTGGTTTCGGTGCATTATTACATGACAGCTAGAGACTGAGTGTGAACGAATGGGGCCTTTGTTGTCTTTTCCTAGCGCTACCTCGCACACACGAGGGGGGAGGGGGATGTTATTCCATGTGTGGCGAGGTGGCGATGGGAATAATTAAGGCAGACAGTATGAATTATGTACATGTGTATATATGTATATGTCTGTGTGTATATATATATATATATATATATATATATATATATATATATATATATATATATATATATATATATATATATATATATATATATATACATATATATATATATATATATATATATATGTATGTGTACATTGAGATGTATAGGTATGTATATTTGCGTGTGTGGACGTGTATGTTTATACATGTTTATGTGGGTGGGTTGGGTCATTCTTTCGTCTGTTTCCTTGCGCTACTTCGCTAATGCGGGAGACAGCGACAAAAGAAAATAAAACTAATAATAATAATAATAATAATAATAATAATATATATATATATATATATATATATATATATATATATATATATATATATATATATATATATATATATATATATATATATTTATATATATATATATATATATATATATATATATATATATATATATATATATATATATTTTTGCTTTCCGGGATAATGTTCTCGACTTCCACACATTTTTCAAGGCTCCCAAAATTTTCGCCCCCTCCCCCACCCTATGATCCACTTCCGCCTCCATGGTTCCATCCGCTGACAGATCCACTCCTAGATATCTAAAACACTTCACTTCCTCCAGTTTTTCTCCATTCAAACTCACCTCCCAATTGACTTGACCCTCAACCCTACTGTACCTAATAACCTTGCTCTTATTCACATTTACTCTTAACTTTCTTCTTCTACACACTTTACCAAACTCCGTCACCAGCTTCTGCAGTTTCTCACATGAATCCGCCACCAGCGCTGTATCATCAGCGAACAACAACTGACTCACTTCCCAAGCTCTCTCATCCCCAACAGACTTCATACTTGCCCCTCTTTCCAAGACTCTTGCTTTTACCTCCCTAACAACCCCATCCATAAACAAATTAAACAACCATGGAGACATCACACACCCCTGCCGCAAACCTACATTCACTGAGAACCAATCACTTTCCTCTCTTCCTACACGTACACATGCCTTACATCCTCGATAAAAACTTTTCACTGCTTCTAACAACTTGCCTCCCACACCATATATTCTTAATACCTTCCACAGAGCATCTCTATCAACTCTATCATATGCCTTCTCCAGATCCATAAATGCTACATACAAATCCATTTGCTTTTCTAAGTATTTCTCACATACATTCTTCAAAGCAAACACCTGATCCACACATCCTCTACCACTTCTGAAACCACACTGCTCTTCCCCAATCTGATGCTCTGTACATGCCTTCACCCTCTCAATCAATACCCTCCCATATAATTTACCAGGAATACTCAACAAACTTATACCTCTGTAATTTGAGCACTCACTCTTATCCCCTTTGCCTTTGTACAATGGCACTATGCACGCATTCCGCCAATCCTCAGGCACCTCACCATGAGTATGTTTGAAGGAATAGTAGTTCCAACAATGTTGTATGGTTGCGAGGCGTGGGCTATGGATAGAGTTGTGCGCAGGAGGATGGATGTGCTGGAAATGAGATGTTTGAGGACAATGTGTGGTGTGAGGTGGTTTGATCGAGTAAGTAACGTAAGGGTAAGAGAGATGTGTGGAAATAAAAAGAGCGTGGTTGAGAGAGCAGAAGAGGGTGTTTTGAAATGGTTTGGGCACATGGAGAGAATGAGTGAGGAAAGATTGACCAAGAGGATATATGTGTCGGAGGTGGAGGGAACGAGGAGAAGAGGGAGACCAAATTGGAGGTGGAGAGATGGAGTGAAAAGGATTTTGTGTGATCGGGGCCTGAATATGCAGGAGGGTGAAAGGAGGGCAAGGAATAGAGGGAATTGGAGCGATGTGGTATACAGGGGTTGACGTGCTGTCGGTGGATTGAATCAAGGCATGTGAAGCGTCCGGGGTAAACCAAGGAAAGCTGTGTAGGTATGTATATTTGCGTGTGTGGACGTGTGTATGTACATGTGTATGGGGGGGGGTTGGGCCATTTCTTTCGTCTGTTTCCCTGCGCTACCTCGCAAACGCGGGAGACAGCGACAAAGTATAAAAAAAAAAAAAAAAAAAAAATATATATATATATATATATATATATATATATATATATATATATATATATATATATATATATATATATATATATATATATATGAGTGAGGAAAGATTGACAAAGAGGAATTATGTGTCAGAGATGGAGGGAACGAGAAGTGGGAGACGAAATTGGGGGTGGACGGATTTAGTGAAAAAGATTTTGAGTGATCGGGGTTTGAACATGCAGGAGGGTGAAAGGCGTGCAAGGAATAGAGTGAATTGGAACAATGTGGTATACCGGGGCCGACGTGCTGTCAATGGATTGAATCAGGGCATGTGAAACTTGTGGGGTAAACTATGGAAAAGTTCTGTGGGGCCTGGATGTGGATAGGGAGCTGTGGTTTCGTTGCAGTATACATGACAGCTAAAGACTGAGTGCGAACGAATGTTTCTGTTGTCTTTTTCTAGCGCTACCTTGCGTGCATGCGGGGGAGGGGGTTGTCATTTCATGTGTGGCGGGGTGGCAACGGAAATGAATAAAGGTAGCAGGTATGAATTATGTACATGTGTATATATGTATATGTTTGTGTATGTATATATATCTATACATTGAAATGTATAGGTATTGATATGTGTGTGTGTGGACGTGCATGTATATACATGTGTATGTGGTTGGGTTGGGCCATTCTTTTCGTCTATTTCCCTGCGCTACCGTGCTAACGTGGGAGACAGCGACAAAATATGATATATATATATATATATATATATATATATATATATATATATATATATATATATATATATATATATATATATATATATATATATATATATATATATATATATACGAACGTATTTCATGTGAAGGTTACATCGTATAAGAAATGAAGGAGATTTTTCAGACATGAGCGATTTCCTCGACTACCATGTTGAGAATTTGTTTATCTTGTGATGGTCCTCTAAATGGTTTATAATCTTAGCCCGAGTGATGGTCTCGATAAGCTGGCAACTGCAGACGTTAAGCTAAATTGTCAATGATTTCCTAGCAGTGATGACATCATCTGCCAGTGTCGTGTCTGCAAATTTCCATTCCTCCAGAACTTTCTCCTCAGCAATCAAGGGTTTAACTGGCTCATTCTTCGCCTCATTCATCGTCCTCGATTAAACTTACCTGGAGAATCTTATTTACCTTAATTCTATTTGGTGTTGAGAACATACCTTCACCTCTAATGTCGGTGTCATAAAACGTCTTCTTCTCCTAGCAATGGAACTGGATTCGAAAGATGAACTGTGTCTTCAATGGCAGAAACAGTTGGATAAAGAAAATATATATACAAAATCTGTGCTATGTCTTCGGTGGCTTGAACCAATGGAACAACTGACTAGGTAATAATTCCCTTGCTTCTAACATGGCCGTAAAACTCCATAGAATATGTTTTGCCATTTTCAGCAATATGCGCTTCATGCTGATGTTTGTTTTGACGTATAAGTTTCTAGTTTATCGAAGCAAAGTTACATAATTTGCTCTATCATGTTGGATATTTATTTCTTTTAGTTTCTTACGTGCTGCTCTCTAAGACAAAAGGCGCCTCTCTTTGTTAATGCTCTACCATTTCGGATCAACCATTGAAAAAGATTGTATTTATGCAGCCTTATTTTCACTAACTATATCATCCTGGATTTGTTTCGCAAGGGCAATGGGAAGTTCCCTTGGATTTGTAAGTTCAAAATCCTGAATCTTTTAGTGACTCTCATGTTGACCACCATTAAGCCAATGTTGAAATTTGTTTCCACAGTGATTTGTCTGTGATCAGTTGTACCAAACTCTTCCCCAACTTCAACAATGTTAACGAGATCCTCATTTGCAGGTAAAACTAAATCTAAAGTATTATCGTCGTGAGTATGCTTCTCATCTTAGTGGTACCTAGATTATCAAGCAAATCAAGGGAGAAGCCTCACTCCGAACTACTGAGAAGGGATTCTCCATACTTAGATATTGTGTTATAATCTCCCACAATGTTCATTTATGTTCCTCATACATTTCTACTATGATCTAACTGATCACAAAGTCTTTTGTCTTCTTTTGGTGTCTGTGCTGGAGGTCAATAAACTAATACTGCTGTTATTTTCTTACGAAACTTGTATTTCATTTCCACAAAAGCGGAGTCGATTTAATCAAAAGCTACAGCATTTTCCAACACTGGATTGATATGAGACTTAACACCGAGCCAGAAATAACCGGCAACTTTATTCTCCCTATCATTGGTAAGTAGTGTACCCAGGAAAGGCGTTTTCGTTGAGGTAATCTTTATTTTCATTATCTAACCAAGATTCCAATGTACCAGTTATCATTGTATCATGATTTCCTCCAGTGCGGTTGTCTTCAACTCTAAAAGATGTGTTGCATATACTCCATCCATTAAAAAAGAATATTCTGATATATGACTGAGACTTTTTTTTCAATGGTATGTGTGTGTGTGTGTGTGTGTGTGTGTGTGTGTGTGTGTGTGTGTGTGTGTGTGTGTGTGTGTGTGTGTGTGTGTGTAAAGGAGGATTAGTGGGAAGCCCGTCTAAGGTGTAATTGGTCTGTACAACTTGACATGACTTGTTCTGCACTGTTGGTCACTTGCCTTGCTCCATGCTTCCACATGAGGAATTGATCTCAAACTGTCGTGCTCTATCTTTTCCTCTACTTACCTTTACGTATCCTATCATGTTCTCTCACTACATTGCAACCTGCCTCTAACTGGGATGTCACCTTTACTACCTGGGAAGTGACATTAAGCTCCCGCGTGTTACCTTCTCCTCTACCTGTCTCGCTCCCATAAGTTAATGATAGACCTAAAACCTTACAAAGAAACGCCCAAATCTAGTAAATATCCCAGTTATGTCAAAATATGAAGAAAAATTAATTACATTTGTAAACGAAGGAGAACGAGAACAGCTCCATCATATCAAGGAAAATTTTGTAGACCGTCAATGGACTAGGGCGCTAAAAGAAACAAGGAAGTGTGGTATAAAGACAAGTTTATAAGGTCATAATGATATAGGCAAAGTAAACGGCCGCTAAAACAGTGACAATTACAATGAATCTCATGATGGAAGATACTTCAAATAACTACATTCTCACAGATCTAACAAGAAAGTATGTGAGAAAATAACTCTGTAAATTCCCACTGCGTGATGTGCATGTTGGAAGGGGTCGGAGAGACGGAACTGGATAGCTAGCTGGATAAGATTGCGGACCTCAACACTTCGAACCTGTTGCTAGAGATTCCACCTCCTGTGAGAAGAGCGAAACGGCCGCTACCAGCACCAGAGGCCTCCCTAACTGTATAACAACTGGTTAGCGGAGAAACGAGGCCAACTAATGATGGAGACAGGAGTGAATGACAAATAATTAACGTGACCAACATCATGGTACCCGCGCTCTGACATTTTGTTGGGAGTAAACTGTTGATGAAAATGAGTCTGAAATTCTTACATTTTGATCCATGTACAGCCTTCAAGTTTCCCTCCTAAAGATTCATCTGTTGGTCAATGGCAACGAGTAAAATTTGGAAAATCACGTTATTACAAGTTTACAGCCTAGTTCCAGTCGAGGGCATTTCAGGTGCAGCAATCCTAAAGTGTGTAAGTGTAGCAAGGTGTTGCTGTTGGCATATAAATATTGTTTCCTTTCCTAAATCTTTTATTAGTTTATGTAAAGTGTAATTATTCATCGTTCTCCATAACATGAATTAGATAAGCATGGAGAGTAATCATCCACAACAATATACATTTTCAAATGATTATCTGTAATCATGCGTAAAGATGCGTTACCTTCCTCATGGGTTCCTTTCCTTAGCCATGTATTAACGGATGCTTTCAGATGTTTCTGGTTGTCGACTGTGAGACACAACATATGGATGGTGTTGCGTAGACTAGTGTGCCGGGTGATGGCTCTCACTGCTGCACTTCCTCCCATCACCACTACAGGGGCTTCTGGCTCCAGCCACAACCTCGATGATTCCAGAAACCTGAGTTTGTTATTTTCTATATATTAGTAAACATTTCCTTTTCATCGGTTTTCACATTTTTGTCTCACTTCAATAGCACGTACTCTGTAAATGAGAACTTTCCTTTTAATATTTTTTCTGTATTCACAGTATAACACAAGAGGTTTTACCATCTACTATGGAGAGAAAACACTAGCAGCATATGAGTAAAATGACTTCAACTACTGAGGATGATAACATCATGCATTCCCTTCTGCTCTAACCCTTTATAACCACATGAACAAGTGAAAATAAGAAACTTTGTATACCTGACACTAGAAATAGAAAAAGTATGAACAGAAGTATGTCCAGGTTTTCAGTTATATGTAAAGATACAGGTTCTCTAAAAGCATGTTATAAACATCTAGGATTATCAAAACGTTATTTAGGACATTCCAGTGGCTGGTCCAAGTGACGACCTGCAGTCCTGTTATGCACGTAATTTAGTGTCGCAGTCTCTTATTGCTTACTAACACGGTAAACTTCAGTTATCAAACTAAATGGCAGTAATGTTGCCTAGGTTACGTAGCGCCCCATTACCAGTAAATGAATCCTAGTCGTTCAGGTATCCGTTCCTCGTTCCCATCAACAATGTATTTCATGCAATAAATATATTTTGTTTTCATTTGAAAATCTCTAGTCACGTACCGGTCAATGCCAGGCCTTATGTCAGGCATACTACTAACTAAAGCAGTAGAGAAGTACCTTAAAAGGTTCAAAAAGGGTATAAGTGGTATGGAAGTAATAGAAAACCTATACTATAAAAAGGACCCAGACCATAGCTGTTATCTAGGGGGTAAATTTCCAAATAAAAGCAATGTAAGAATAAGAAAAGTCAATCATTACAACAGCCCATCTAAAGTAACGACGACCTCACATTAATCACGTACCCCTGTGGCCACAGTCAACCCATCTTTTCATCCTCCACCAAGAGTTGGTCGATAAACAAATTGGCTTAGGCAAGAGTATATATATATATATATATATATATATATATATATATATATATATATATATATATATATATATATATATATATATATATATTCTTTTCTTTTTTCATACTATTCGACATTTCCCGCGTCAGCGAGGTGGCGTTAAGAACAGAGGACTGGGCCTCTGAGGAAACATCCTCATCCAGCCCCCTTCTCTGTTCCTTCCTTTGGAAAATAAAAAAGAAAAGAAAAAGAGAGAGGGGAGGATTTCCAGCCCCCCGCTCCCTTCCCTTTTAGTCGCCTTCTACGGCACGCAGGGAATACGTGGGAAGTATTCTTTTTCCCCTATCCCCAGGGAAATATATATATACATATATATATATGTATATATATATATATATATATATATATATATACGAATAAAGTGCATATGAACGCGCACCTCCATAGAACATACAAACCTCCAACAGCCAGGATCGAACCTGGGATCCCTGTGCAAGAGGCAGGCATGCTAACCGCTAGGCTATGGGACTGTATAATAGGAAACAACTATTCGAAATACTGAGTACTCGAATACCCTTCGTCTCACAATGGTGAGCAACGGGGTCTATACTTTATTCGTATTCATATACCTCCGCGTTGTACAGTTAGGTTCGGTAAAACGCTATCAGCTGGCTATGTGCGTCTGTTCGGAAACAACCATGGAGACATCACACACCCCTGCCGCAAACCTACATTCACTGAGAACCAATCACTTTCCTCTCTTCCTACACGTACACATGCCTTACATCCTCGATAAAAACTTTTCACTGCTTCTAACAACTTGCCTCCCACATCATATATTCTTAATGCCTTCCACAGGGCATCTCTATCAACTCTATCATATGCCTTCTCCAGATCCATAAATGCTACATACAATCCATTTGCTTTACTATATATATATATATATATATATATATATATATATATATATATATATATATATATATATATATATATATATTATTTTTTTATTTCTTATTTTGCTTTGTCGCTGTCTCCCGTGTTTGCGAGGTAGCGCAAGGAAACAGACGAAAGAAATGGCCCAACCCACCCCCATACACATGTATATACATACACGTCCACACACGAAAATATACATACCAATACATCTCAATGTACACATATATATACACACATAGACACATACATATATACACATGCACACAATTCACACTGTCTGCCTTTATTCATTCCCATCGCCATCTCGCCACACATGGAATAACATCCCCCTCCCCCCCTCATGTGTGCGAGGTAGCGCTAGGAAAAGACAACAAAGGCCCCATTTGTTCATACTCAGTCTCTAGCTGTCATGCAATAATGCCCGAAACCGCAGCTTCCTTTCCACATCCAGGCCCCACAGAACTTTCCATGGTTTACCCCAGACGCTTCACATGCCCTGATTCTTTCCATTGACAGCACGTCGACCTCGGTATACCACATCGATCCAATTCACTTTATTCCTTGCCCGCCTTTCACCCTCCTGAATGTTCAGGCCCCGATCACTCAAAATCTTTTTCACTCCATCTTTCCACCTCCAATTTGGTCTCCCACTTCTCGTTCCCTCCACCTCCGACACATATATCCTCTTGGTCAATCTTTCCTCACTCATTCTCTCCATGTGCCCAAACCATTTCAAAGCACCCTCTTCTGCTCTCTCAACCACGCTCTTTTTATTTCCACACATCTCTCTTTCCCTTACATTACTTACTCGATCAAACCACCTCACACAACATATTATCCTTAAACATCTCATTTCCAGCACATCCACTCTCCTGCGCAAAACTCTATCCATAGCCAATGCCTCGGAACCATACAATATTGTTGGAACCACTATTTCTTCAAACATACCCATTTTTGCTTTCCGAGATAATGTTCTCGACTTCCAAACATTCTTCAAGGCTCCCAGAATTTTCGCCCCCCTCCCCCACCCTATGATTCCCTTACGCTTCCATGGTTCCATCCGCTGCCAGATCCACTCCCAGATATCTAAAACACTTTACTTCCTCCAGTTTTTCTCCATTCAAACTTACCTCCCAATTGCCTTGACCCTCAACCCTACTATACCTAATAACCTTGCTCTTATTCACAGTTACTCTTAACTTTCTTCTTTCACACACTTTACCAAACTCAGCTACCAGCTTCTGCAGTTTCTCACATGAATCAGCCACCAGCGCTGTATCATCAGCGAATAACAACTGACTCACTTCCCAAGCTCTCTCATCCACAACAGACTTCATACTTGCCCCTCTTTCCAAAACTCTTGCATTCACCTCCCTAACAACCCCATCCATAAACAAATTAAACAACCATGGAGACATCACACACCCCTGCCGCAAACCTACATTCACTGAGAACCAATCACTTTCCTCTCTTCCTACACGTACACATGCCTTACATCCTCGATAAAAACTTTTCACTGCTTCTAACAACTTGCCTCCCACACCATATATTCTTAGTACCTTCCACAGAGCATCTCTACCAACTCTATCATATGCCTTCTCCAGATCCATAAATGCTACATACAAATCCATTTGCTTTTCTAAGTATTTCTCACATACATTCTTCAAAGCAAACCCCTGATCCACACATCCTCTACCACTTCTGAAACCACACTACTCTTCCCCAATATATGAGGGTGTGTTTGAGCCATTCTTTCGTCTGTTTTTTTTGCGTTACCTCGCTCACGCGGGTGACAGCGACGTAGTATAATAATAATGATTATGATAATAATGAGAATGATGATCATGAGAGGCAAGTGTCTTGGGAGCAGCTGAGGGAGTGTGTTAGTGGTTTTGATGCACAAGACCGGGTTGTAGTGATGGGTGATTTGAATGCAAAGGTGAGTAATGTGGCAGTTGAGGGAATAATTGGTGTACATGGGGTGTTCAGTGTTGTAAATGGAAATGGTGAAGAGCTTGTAGATTCATGTGCTGAAAAAGGACTGGTGATTGGGAATATTTGGTTTAAAAAGACATATACATAAGTATACGTTTGTAAGTGGGAGAGATGGCCAGAGAGCGTTATTGGATTACGTGTTGATTGATAGACGCGCGAAAGAGAGATTTTTGGATGTTAACGTACTGAGAGGTGCAACTGGAGGGATATCTGATCATTAACTTGTGGAGGCGAAGGTGAAGATTTGTAGAGGTTTTCAGAAAAGAAAAGACAATGTTGGGTTGAAGAGAGTGGTGAGAGTAAGTGAGCTTGGGAAGGAGACTTGTGTGAGGAAATACCAGGAGAGACTGAGTACAGAATGGAAAAAGGTGAGAACAACGGACGTAAGGGGAGTGGGAGAGGAATGGGATGCATTTACGGAAGCAGTGACGGGTTGTGCAAAAGATTCTTGTGGCATGAGAAGCGTGGGAGATGGGCAGATTAGAAAGGGTAGTGAGTGGTGGGATGAAGAAGTAAGATTATTAGTGAAAGAGAAGAGAGAAGCATTTGGACGAATTTTTGCAGGGAAATAGTGCAAATGAGTGGGAGATGTATAAAAGAAAGAGGCAGGAGGTCAAGAGAATGGTGTAAGAGGTGAAAAAGAGGGCAAATGAGAGTTGGGGTGAGAGAGTATCATTAAATTTTAGTGAGAATAAAAAGATGTTTTGGAAGGAGGTAAATAAAGTGCGTAAGACAAGGGAACAAATGGGAACATCAGTGAAGGGGGCTTATGGGGTAGTGATAACAAGTAGTGGTGATGTGAGAAGGAGATGGAGTGGGTATTTTGAAGATTTGTCGAATGTGTTTGATGATAGAATGGCAGATATAGGGTGTTTTGGTCGAGGTGTTGAGCAAAGTGAGAAGGTTAGGGAGAATGATTTGGTAAACAGAGAAGAGGTAGTAAAAGCTTTGCGGGAGATGAAAGCCTGCAAGGCAGCGGGTTCGGATGGTATTGCAGTGGAATTTATCAAAAAAGGGGGTGACTCTATTGTTGACTGGTTGGTAAAGTTATTCAATGTATGTATGACTCATGGTGAAGTGCCTGAGGACTGGCGGAATGCTTGCATAGTGCCATTGTACAAAGGCAAAGGGGATAAGAGTGAGTGCTCAAATCACAGAGGTGTAAGTTTGTTGAGTATTCCTGAGAAATTATATGGAATGGTATTGATTGAGAGGGTGACGGTAAATACAGAGCATCAGATTGGGGAAGAGCAGTGTGGTTTCAGAAGTGGCAAAGGATGTTTGTGAGAAACACTTAGAAAAGCAAATGGATTTGTATGTAGCATTTATAGATCTGGAGAAGGCATATGATAAAGTTGATAAAGATGCTATGTGGAAGGTATTAAGAATATATGGTGTGGGAGGGAAGTTGTTAGAAGCAGTGAAAAGTTTTTATCGAGGATGTAAGGCATGTGTGCGTGTAGGAAGTGAGGAAAGTGATTGGTTCTCAGTGAATGTTGGTTTGTGGTAGGGTTGCGTGATGTCTCCATGGTTGTTTGATTTGTTTATGGATGGGGTTGTTAGGGAGGTGGATGCAAGAGTTTTGTGGATGAGAGAGCTTGGGAAGTGAGTCAGATTTTGTTCGCTGATGATACAGCTCTGGTGGCTGATTCGGGTGAGAAACTTTAGGAGCTGGTGACTGAGTTTGGTAAGGTGTGTGAAAGAAGAAAGCTGAGAGAAAATGTGAATAAGAGCAAGGTTATTAGGTACAGTAGGGTTGAGGGTCAAGTCAATTGGGATGTAAGTTTGAATGGAGAAAAACTGGAGGAAGTGAAGTGTTTTAGATATCAGGGAGTGGATTTGGCAGCGGATGGAACCATGGAAGCGGAAGTGAATTATAGAATGGGGGAAGGGACGAAAGTTCTGGGAGCGTTGAAGAATGTGTGGAAGTCGAGACCGATATCTTGGAAAGCAAAAATGGGTATGTTTGAAGAAAAGAGTGGTTCCCATAATGTTCTATGCTTGCGAGGCGTGGGCTATGGATAGAGTTGTGCGGAGGAGGGTGGATATGCAGGAAATGAGATGTTTGAGGACAATATGTGGTGGTTCGATCAAGTAAGTAATGAAAGGGTGAGAGAGATGTGTGGTAATGAAAAGAGTGTGGTTGAGAGAGAAGAGGGTGTTTTGAAATGGTTTAGTCACATGGAGAGAATGAGTAAGGAAAGATTGACAAAGGGGATACATGTGTCAGAGATGGAGGGAACGAGAAGTGGGAGACCAAATTGGAGGTGGAAAGATGGAATGAAAAAGACTGAGAATGATCGGTGCCTAAACATGCAGGAGGGTGAAGGACGTTCAAGGAATAGAGTGAATTGGAACGATGTGGTATGCCGGGGTCGACGTGCTGTCAATGGATTAAACCAGGTCATGTGAAGCGTTTGGGGTAAACCATGCAAAGTTCTTTGGGGCCTGTATGTGGAAAGGGAGCTGTGGCTTCGGTGCATTATACATGACAGTTAGAGACTGAGTGTGAACGATAGTGGTCTTTGCTGTCTCTTCCTAGCGCTACCTCGCTCACGTTCAGGGGGAGGTTGTGGTTATTTCATGTGGGTAGCGACGGGACTGAATAAGGGTAGACAGTATGAATTATGTACATGTGTATATATGTACATGTCTGTGTGTGTATATGCATGTATTCGTTGAGATGTATAGGCATGTATATGTGCGTGTGTGGTTGTGTATGTATATACATGTGTATGTGTGTGGCTTGGGCCATTCTTTCGTCCGTTTTTTGTGCTACCTCGCTAACGCGGCAGACAGCGACAAAGTATAATAGATAAATAATTAAAATATATATATATATATATATATATATATATATATATATATATATATTTTTTTTTTTTTTTTTTTTTTTTTTTTTTATACTTTGTCGCTGTCTCCCGCGTTTGCGAGGTAGCGCGAGGAAACAGACGAAAGAAATGGCCCAACCCCCATACACACGTACATACACACGTCCACACACGCAAATATACATACCTACACAGCTTTCCATGGTTTACCCCAGACGCTTCACATGCCTTGATTCAATCCACTGACAGCACGTCAACCCCTGTATACCACATCGCTCCAATTCACTCTATTCCTTGCCCTCCTTTCACCCTCCTGCATGTTCAGGCCCCGATCACACAAAATCTTTTTCACTCCATCTTTCCACCTCCAATTTGGTCTCCCTCTTCTCCTCGTTCCCTCCACCTCCGACACATATATCCTCTTGGTCAATCTTTCCTCACTCATTCTCTCCATGTGCCCAAACCATTTCAAAACACCCTCTTCTGCTCTCTCAACCACGCTCTTTTTATTTCCACACATCTCTCTTACCCTTACGTTACTTACTCGATCAAACCACCTCACACCACACATTGTCCTCAAACATCTCATTTCCAGCACATCCATCCTCCTGCGCACAACTCTATCCATAGCCCACGCCTCGCAACCATACAACATTGTTGGAACCACTATTCCTTCAAACATACCCATTTTTGCTTTCCGAGATAATGTTCTCGACTTCCACACATTTTTCAAGGCTCCCAAAATTTTCGCCCCCTCCCCCACCCTATGATCCACTTCCGCTTCCATGGTTCCATCCGCTGACAGATCCACTCCCAGATATCTAAAACACTTCACTTCCTCCAGTTTTTCTCCATTCAAACTCACCTCCCAATTGACTTGACCCTCAACCCTACTGTACCTAATAACCTTGCTCTTATTCACATTTACTCTTAACTTTCTTCTTCCACACACTTTACCAAACTCAGTCACCAGCTTCTGCAGTTTCTCACATGAATCAGCCACCAGCGCTGTATCATCAGCGAACAACAACTGACTCACTTCCCAAGCTCTCTCATCCCCAACAGACTTCATACTTGCCCCTCTTTCCAGGACTCTTGCATTTACCTCCCTAACAACCCCATCCATAAACAAATTAAACAACCATGGAGACATCACACACCCCTGCCGCAAACCTACATTCACTGAGAACCAATTACTTTCCTCTCTTCCTACACGTACACATGCCTTACATCCTCGATAAAAACTTTTCACTGCTTCTAACAACTTGCCTCCCACACCATATATTCTTAATACCTTCCACAGAGCATCTCTATCAACTCTATCATATGCCTTCTCCAGATCCATAAATGCTACATACAAATCCATTTGCTTTTCTAAGTATTTCTCACATACATTCTTCAAAGCAAACACCTGATCCACACATCCTCTACCACTTCTGAAACCACACTGCTCTTCCCCAATCTGATGCTCTGTACATGCCTTCACCCTCTCAATCAATACCCTCCCATATAGTTTACCAGGAATACTCAACAAACTTATACCTCTGTAATTTGAGCACTCACTCTTATCCCCTTTGCCTTTGTACAATGGCACTATGCACGCATTCCGCCAATCCTCAGGCACCTCACCATGAGTCATACATACATTAAATAACCTTACCAACCAGTCAACAATACAGTCACCCCCTTTTTTAATAAATTCCACTGCAATACCATCCAAACCTGCTGCCTTGCCGGCTTTCATCTTCCGCAAAGCTTTTACTACCTCTTCTCTGTTTACCAAATCATTTTCCCTAACCCTCTCACTTTGCACACCACTTCGACCAAAACACTCTATATCTGCCACTCTGTCATCAGACACATTCAACAAACCTTCAAAATACTCATTCCATCTCCTTCTCACATCACCACTACTTGTTATCACCTCCCCATTTACGCCCTTCACTGAAGTTCCCATTTGCTCCCTTGTCTTACGCACCCTATTTACCTCCTTCCAGAACATCTTTTTATTCTCCCTAAAATTTACTGATAGTCTCTCACCCCAACTCTCATTTGCCCTTTTTTTCACCTCTTGCACCTTTCTCTTGACCTCCTGTCTCTTTCTTTTATACTTCTCCCACTCAACTGCATTTTTTCCCTGCAAAAATCGTCCAAATGCCTCTCTCTTCTCTTTCACTAATACTCTTACTTCTTCATCCCACCACTCACTACCCTTTCTAAACAGCCCACCTCCCACTCTTCTCATGCCACAAGCATCTTTTGCGCAATCCATCACTGATTCCCTAAATACCTCCCATTCCTCCCCCACTCCCCTTACTTCCATTGTTCTCACCTTTTTCCATTCTGTACACAGTCTCTCCTGGTACTTCCCCACACAGGTCTCCTTCCCAAGCTCACTTACTCTCACCACCTTCTTCACCCCAACATTCACTCCTCTTTTCTGAAAACCCATACTAATCTTCACCTTAGCCTCCACAAGATAATGATCAGACATCCCTCCAGTTGCACCTCTCAGCACATTAACATCCAAAAGTCTCTCTTTCGCACGCCTGTCAATTAACACGTAATCCAATAACGCTCTCTGGCCATCTCTCCTGCTTACATAAGTATACTTATGTATATCTCGCTTTTTAAACCAGGTATTCCCAATCATCAGTCCTTTTTCAGCACATAAATCTACAAGCTCTTCACCATTTCCATTTACAACACTGAACACCCCATGCATACCAATTATTCCCTCAACTGCCACATTACTCACCTTTGCATTCAAATCACCCATCACTATAACCCGGCCTCGTGCATCAAAACCGCTAACACACTCATTCAGCTGCTCCCAAAACACTTGCCTCTCATGATCTTTCTTCTCATGCCCAGGTGCATATGCACCAATAATCACCCACCTCTCTCCATCAACTTTCAATTTTACCCATATTAATCGAGAATTTACTTTCTTACATTCTATCACATACTCCCACAACTAGAGGGGACGGGAGCGGGGGGCCGGAAATCCTCCCCTCCTTGTATTAACTTTCTAAAATGGGAAACAGAAGAAGGAGTCACGCGGGGAGTGATCATCCTCCTCGAAGGCTCAGAGTGGGGTGCCTAAATGTGTGTGGATGTAACCAAGATGTGAAAAAAGGAGAGATAGGTAGTATGTTTGAGGAAAGGAACCTGGATGTTTTGGCTCTGAGTGAAACGAAGCTCAAGGGTAAAGGGGAAGAGTGGTTTGGAAATGTCTGGGGAGTGAAGTCAGGGGTTAGTGAGAGGACAAGAGCAAGGGAAGGAGTAGCAATATATATATATATATATATATATATATATATATATATATATATATATATATATATATTGACAGCACGTCGACCCTGGTATACCACATCGTTCCAATTCATTCTATTCCTTGCACGCCTTTCACGCTCCTGCATGTTCAGGCACAAATCGCTCAAAATCTTTTTCACTCCATCCTTCTACCTCCAATTTGGTCTCCTGCTTCTCCATCTTCCCTCTACATCTGACACGTATATCGTCTTTGTCAATCTTTCCTCACTCTTTCTCTCCGTGTCTCCAAACCATTTCAACACACCTTCTTCTGCTCTCACATTTCTCTTACCCTTTCATTATTTACTCGATCAAACCACCTCACACCACATTTTGTCCTCAAACATTTGATTTCCTACATATCCACCCTCCTACGCACAACTCTGTCTGTAGCCTATGCCTCGCAACCATATAACAATTTTGGAACCACTATTCCTTCTAACAAAACCAATTTTGCTCTCCGAGATAGCATTCTTGCTTTCCACATATTCTTCAACGCTCTCAGAACCTTTGGTGCCTTCCCCACACTGTGACTCACTTCCGCTTCCATGGTTCCATCAGCTGTTAAGTCCACTCCCAGATATCTAAAACACTTCACTTCCTTCAGTTTTTCTCCACTCAAACTTACCTCCCAATTATCATGTACTTCAACCCTACTGAACTAATAACCTTGCTCTTATTCACATTTACTCACAACTTTCTTCATTCACATTTTACCAAACTCAGGCACCAACTTTTAAATTTTCTCACACGAATCAGCCACCATCGGTGTATCGTCAGCGAACAACAACTGACTCACTTCCCAAGCCTTCTCATCCACAACAGACTGCATACTTTATTCCCTCTACCAAACCCTTGCACTCACCTAGCTACCCCATCCATAAGCAAATTAAACAACCATGGAGACATCAAACACACTACTGGCGCAAACCAACATTCACTGGGAACCAATCACTTTCCTCTCTTCCTACTCGTATACATGCCTTATATCCTCGATAAAAACTTTTCACCCAATCTGATTCTCTTCCATTATTTGTGTATCCATTATTAGATAAACAAAGAATCATAATGTTAATATTAGTGATGGTCTATACAAATTACATAACTTTATTGTTGATAAAATTTGTAAAATGATAAGTTTATGATACGCTCGTTGTCTGTCTTGGACAATCGTACTTTTACAATATGGCGTCCTAGCTACGTCTCTTCGTTGTATATCAACAGACTGTTACATTTATCTCTTGTGTCTCACCTGATGATGTGATCATTACACGAAAGTGCACTTGGGAACTTATCGTGTTTCATTTTTCCCGTGGACTCCTAGGAATATATATATATATATATATATATATATATATATATATATATATATATATATATATATATATATATATATATATATATATATATATAAGTAAGGGGAGTGGGGGAGGAATGGGATGTATTTAGGGAATCAGTGATGGATTGCGCAAAAGATGCTTGTGGCATGAGAAGAGTGGGAGGTGGGTTGATTAGAAAGGGTAGTGAGTGGTGGGATGAAGAAGTAAGAGTATTAGTGAAAGAGAAGAGAGAGGCATTTGGACGATTTTTGCAGGGAAAAAATGCAATTGAGTGGGAGATGTATAAAAGAAAGAGACAGGCGGTCAAGAGAAAGGTGCAAGAGGTGAAAAAAAGGGCAAATGAGAGTTGGGGTGAGAGAGTATCAGTAAATTTTAGGGAGAATAAAAAGATGTTCTGGAAGGAGGTAAATAAAGTGCGTAAGACAAGGGAGCAAATGGGAACTTCAGTGAAGGGCGCAAATGGGGAAGTGATAACAAGTAGTGGTGATGTGAGGAGATGGAGTGAGTATTTTGAAGGTTTGTTGAATGTGTTTGATGATAGAGTGGCAGATATAGGGTGTTTTGGTCGAGGTGGTGTGCAAAGTGAGAGGGTTAGGGAAAATGATTTGGTAAACAGAGAAGAGGTAGTGAAAGCTTTGCGGAAGATGAAAGCCGGCAAGGCAGCAGGTTTGGATGGTATTGCAGTGGAATTTATTAAAAGAGGGGGTGACTGTATTGTTGACTGGTTGGTAAGGTTATTTAATGTATGTATGACTCATGGTGAGGTGCCTGAGGATTGGCGGAATGCGTGCATAGTGCCATTGTACAAAGGCAAAGGGGATAAGAGTGAGTGCTCAAATTACAGAGGTATAAGTTTGTTGAGTATTCCTGGTAAATTATATGGGAGGGTATTGATTGAGAGGGTGAAGGCATGTACAGAGCATCAGATTGGGGAAGAGCAGTGTGGTTTCAGAAGTGGTAGAGGATGTGTGGATCAGGGGTTTGCTTTGAAGAATGTATGTGAGAAATACTTAGAAAAGCAAATGGATTTGTATGTAGCATTTATGGATCTGGAGAATGCATATGATAGAGTTGATAGAGATGCTCTGTGGAAGGTATTAAGAATATATGGTGTGGGAGGAAAGTTGTTAGAAGCAGTGAAAAGTTTTTATCGAGGATGTAAGGCATGTGTACGTGTAGGAAGAGAGGAAAGTGATTGGTTCTCAGTGAATGTAGGTTTGCGGCAGGGGTGTGTGATGTCTCCATGGTTGTTTAATTTGTTTATGGATGGGGTTGTTAGGGAGGTAAATGCAAGAGTTTTGGAAAGAGGGGCAAGTATGAAGTCTGTTGGGGATGAGAGAGCTTGGGAAGTGAGTCAGTTGTTGTTCGCTGATGATACAGCGCTGGTGGCTGATTCATGTGAGAAACTGCAGAAGCTGGTGACTGAGTTTGGTAAAGTGTGTGGAAGAAGAAAGTTAAGAGTAAATGTGAATAAGAGCAAGGTTATATATATATATATATTTTTTTTTTTTTTTTACTTTGTCGCTGTCTCCCGCGTTTGCGAGGTAGCGCAAGGAAACAGACGAAAGAAATGGCCCAACCCCCCCCATACACATGTATATACATACGTCCACACACGCAAATATACATACCTACACAGCTTTCGATGGTTTACCCCAGACGCTTCACATGCCTTGATTCAATCCACTGACAGCACGTCAACCCCGGTATACCACATCGCTCCAATTCACTCTATTCCCTGCCCTCCTTTCACCCTCCTGCATGTTCAGGCCCCGATCACACAAAATCTTTTTCACTCCATCTTTCCACCTCCAATTTGGTCTCCCTCTTCTCCTCGTTCCCTCCACCTCCGACACATATATCCTCTTGGTCAATCCTTCCTCACTCATTCTCTCCATGTGCCCAAACCACTTCAAAACACCCTCTTCTGCTCTCTCAACCACGCTCTTTTTATTTCCACACATCTCTCTTACCCTTACGTTACTCACTCGATCAAACCACCTCACACAACACATTGTCCTCAAACATCTCATTTCCAGCACATCCATCCTCCTGCGCACAACTCTATCCATAGCCCACGCCTCGCAACCATACAACATTGTTGGAACCACTATTCCTTCAAACATACCCATTTTTGCTTTCCGAGATAATGTTCTCGACTTCCACACATTCTTCAAGGCTCCCAGAATTTTCGCCCCCTCCCCCTCCCTATGATCCACTTCCGCTTCCATGGTTCCATCCGCTGCCAGATCCACTCCCAGATATCTAAAACAATTCACTTTCTCCAGTTTTTCTCCATTCAAACTCACCTCCCAATTGACTTGACCCTCAACCCTACTGTACCTAATAACCTTTCTCTTATTCACATTTACTCTTAACTTTCTTCTTCCACACACTTTACCAAACTCAGTCACAAGCTTCTGCAGTTTCTCACATGAATCAGCCATCAGCGCTGTATCATCAGCGAACAACAACTGACTCACTTCCCAAGCTCTCTCCTCCCCAGCAGACTTCATACTTGCCCCTCTTTCCAAAACTCTTGCATTTACCTCCCTAACAACCCCATCCATAAACAAATTAAACAACCATGGAGACATGACACACCCCTGCCGCAAACCTACATTCACTGAGAACCAATCATTTTCCTCTCTTCCTACACGTACACATGCCTTACATCCTCGATAAAAACTTTTCACTGCTTCTAACAACTTGCCTCCCACACAATATATTCTTAATACCTTCCACAGAGCATCTCTATCAACGCTATCATATGCCTTCTCCAGATCCATAAATGCTACATACAAATCCATTTGCTTTTCTAAGTATTTCTCACATACATTCTTCAAAGCAAACACCTGATCCACACATCCTCTACCACTTCTGAAACCACACTGCTCTTCCCCAATCTGATACTCTGTACGTGCCTTCACCCTCTCAATCAATACCCTCCCATATAATTTACCAGGAATACTCAACAAACTTATACCTCTGTAATTTGAGCACTCACTCTTATCCCCTTTGCCTTTGTACAATGGCACTATGCACGCATTCCGCCAATCCTCAGGCACCTCACCATTAGTCATACATACATTAAATAACCTTACCAACCAGTCAACAATACAGTCACCCCCTTTTTTAATAAATTCCACTGCAATACCATCCAAACCTGCTGCCTTGCCGGCTTTCATCTTCCGCAAAGCTTTCACTACCTCTTCTCTGTTTACCAAATCATTTTCCCTAACCCTCTCACTTTGCACACCACCTCGACCAAAACACCTATATCTGCCACTCTATCATCAAACACATTCAACAAACCTTCAAAATACTCACTCCATCTCCTTCTCACATGACCACTACTTGTTATCACCTCCCCATTTGCGCCCTTCACTGAAGTTCCCATTTGCTCCCTTGTCTTACGCACTTTATTTACCTCCTTCCAGAACATCTTTTTATTCTCCCTAAAATTTAATGATACTCTCTCACCCCAACTCTCATTTGCCCTTTTTTTCACCTCTTGCACCTTTCTCTTGACCTCCTGTCTCTTTCTTTTATACATCTCCCACTCAATTGCATTTCTTCCCTGCAAAAATCGTCCAAATGCCACTCTCTTCCCTTTCACTAATAATCTTACTTCTTCATCTCACCACTCACTACCCTTTCTAATCAACCCACCTCCCACTCTCCTCATGCCACAAGCATCTTTTGCGCAATCCATCACTGATTCCCTAAATAAATCCCATTCCTCCCCCACTCCCCTTACTTCCATTGTTCTCACC
This sequence comes from Panulirus ornatus, assembly GCF_036320965.1. Taxonomy (NCBI): domain Eukaryota; kingdom Metazoa; phylum Arthropoda; class Malacostraca; order Decapoda; family Palinuridae; genus Panulirus; species Panulirus ornatus. The sequence continues at coordinate 294,369 of NC_092260.1, forward strand.
TTTTTCCATTCTGTACTCAGTCTCTCCTGGTACTTCCTCACACAGGTCTCCTTCCCAAGCTCACTTACTCTCACCACCCTCTTCACCCCAACATTCACTCTTCTTTTCTGAAAACCCATACAAATCCTCACCTTAGCCTCCACAAGATAATGATCAGACATCCCTCCAGTTGCACCTCTCAGCACATTAACATCCAAATTTCTCTCGTTCGCACGCCTGTCAATTAACACGTAATCCAATAACGCTCTCTGGCCATCTCTCCTACTTACATAAGTATACTTATGTATATCTCGCTTTTTAAACCAGGTATTCCCAATCATCAGTCCTTTTTCAGCACATAAATCTACAAGCTCTTCACCATTTCCATTTACAACACTGAACACCCCATGTATACCAATTATTCCCTCAACTGCCACATTACTCACCTTTGCATTCAAATCACCCATCACTATAACCCGGTCTCGTGCATCAAAACCACTAACACACTCATTCAGCTGCTCCCAAAACACTTGCCTCTCATGATCTTTCTTCTCATGCCCGGGTGCATATGCACCAATAATCACCCACCTCTCTCCATCAACTTTCAGTTTTACCCATATTAATCGAGAATTTACTTTCTTACATTCTATCACATACTTCCACAACTACTGTTTCAGGAGTATTGCTACTCCTTCCCTTGCTCTTGTCCTCTCTCTAACCCCTGACTTTACTCCCCAGACATTCCCAAACCACTCTTCCCCTTTACCCTTGAGCTTCGTTTCACTCAGAGCCAAAACATCCAGGTTCCTTTCCTCAAACATACTACCTATCTCTCCTTTTTTCACATCTTGGTTACATCCACACACATTTAGGCACCCCACTCTGAGCCTTCGAGGAGGATGAGCACTCCCCGCGTGACTCCTTCTTCTGTTTCCCATTTTAGAAAGTTAATACAAGGAAGGGAGGATTTCTGGCCCCCCGCTCACGTCCCCTCTAGTCGCTTTCTACGACACGCGAGGAATACGTGGGAAGCATTCTTTCACCCCTATCCCCAGGGATAATATACATATACACACACACACACACACACACACACACACACACATACATACGCACATATACACACACACACACATACATATATATACATATGAAAAATGTAAGAAACAATTTAGAAAACTGAAACTTCTAGCTTGAAATGAATGAAAAAATGAATGTCACATAATGGTTCAACCTCTGGCTATGGAAAAAGGAAATGTATAATTTATTTACACAAACGTCAATAGCAGTTCTCATCAATTTAACCACTGTATTAATAAGCTTCAATGTCTAAGCTACATTTTTCTCCAATTTCACTATTTTCTTGGCAAAACACCATGTATGAAAACTATCACTCGAGTAAGACAATATATATATATATATATATATATATATATATATATATATATATATATATATATATATATATATATATATATATATATATATATATTATATATATATATATATATATATATATATATATATATATATATATATATATATATATATATATATATATATATATATATATATATATAATATATATATATATATATATATATATATATATATATATATATATATATATATATATATATATATATATATATATATATATATATATATATATATATATATATATATATATATATATATATATGTATTTTTTTTTTTTTTTTTTTTTTTACTTTGTCGGTGTCTCCCGCGTTTGCGAGGTAGCGCAAGGAAACAGACGATAGAAATGGCCCAACCCCCCCCATACACATGTATATACATACGTTCTCACACGCAAATATACATACCTACACATCTTTCCATGGTTTACCCCAGACGCTTCACATGCCTTGATTCAATCCACTGACAGCACGTCAACCCCGGTATACCACATCGCTCCAATTCACTCTATTCCTTGCCCTCCTTTCACCTTCCTACATGTTCAGGCCCCGATCACACAAAATCTTTTTCACTCCATCTTTCCACCTCCAATTTGGTCTCCCTCTTCTCCTCGTTCCCTCCACCTCCGACACATATATCCTCTTGGTCAATCTTTCCTCACTCATTCTCTCCATGTGCCCAAACCAGTTCAAAACACCCTCTTCTGCTCTCTCAACCACGCTCTTTTTATTTCCACACATCTCTCTTACCCTTACGTTACTCACTCGATCAAACCACCTCACACCACACATTGTCCTCAAACATCTCATTTCCAGCACATCCATCCTCCTGCGCACAACTCTATCCATAGCCCACGCCTCGCAACCATACAACATTGTTGGAACCACTATTCCTTCAAACATACCCATTTTTGCTTTCCGAGATAATGTTCTCGACTTCCACACATTCTTCAAGGCCCCCAGAATTTTCGCCCCCTCCCCCTCCCTATGATCCACTTCCGCTTCCATGGTTCCATCCGCTGCCAGATCCACTCCCAGATATCTAAAACACTTCACTTCCTCCAGTTTTTCTCCATTCAAACTCACCTCCCAATTGACTTGACCCTCAACCCTACTGAACCTAATAACCTTGCTCTTATTCACATTTACTCTTAACTTTCTTCTTCCACACACTTTACCAAACTCAGTCACCAGCTTCTGCAGTTTCTCACATGAATCAGCCACCAGCGCTGTATCATCAGCGAACAACAACTGACTCACTTCCCAAGCTCTCTCATCCCCAACAGACTTCATACTTGCCCCTCTTTCCAAAACTCTTGCATTTACCTCCCTAACAACCCCATCCATAAACAAATTAAACAACCATGGAGACATGACACACCCCTGCCGCAAACCTACATTCACTGAGAACCAATCACTTTCCTCTCTTCCTACACGTACACATGCCTTACATCCTCGATGCCTTGCCGGCTTTCATCTTCCGCAAAGCTTTCACTACCTCTTCTCTGTTTACCAAATCATTTTCCCTAACCCTCTCACTTTGCACACCACCTCGACCAAAACACCTATATCTGCCACTCTATCATCAAACACATTCAACAAACCTTCAAAATACTCACTCCATCTCCTTCTCACATGACCACTACTTGTTATCACCTCCCCATTTGCGCCCTTCACTGAAGTTCCCATTTGCTCCCTTGTCTTACGCACTTTATTTACCTCCTTCCAGAACATCTTTTTATTCTCCCTAAAATTTAATGATACTCTCTCACCCCAACTCTCATTTGCCCTTTTTTTCACTTCTTGCACCTTTCTCTTGACCTCCTGTCTCTTTCTTTTATACATCTCCCACTCAATTGCATTTTTCCCTGCAAAAATCGTCCAAATGCCTCTCTCTTCTCTTTCACTAATACTCTTACTTCTTCATCCCACCACTCACTACCTTTTCTAATCAACCCACCTCCCACTCTTCTCATGCCACAAGCATCTTTTGCGAAATCCATCACTGATTCCCTAAATAGATCCCATTCCTCCCCCACTCCCCTCACTTCCATTGTTCTCACCTTTTTCCATTCTGTACTCAGTCTCTCCTGATACTTCCTCACACAGGTCTCCTTCCCAAGCTCACTTACTCTCACCACCCTCTTCACCCCAAGATTCACTCTTCTTTTCTGAAAACCCATACAAATCTTCACCTTAGCCTCCACAGGATAATGATCAGACATCCCTCCAGTTGCACCTCTCAGTACATTAACATCCAAATGTCTCTCTTTCGCACGCCTGTCAATTAACACGTAATCCAATAACGCTGTCTGGCCATCTCTCCTACTTATATATATATATATATATATATATATATATATATATATATATATATATATATATATATATATATATATATATATATATATATATATATATACATATATTTGCTTTTCTAAGTATTTCTCACATATATTCTTCAAAGCTAACACCTGATCCACACATTCTCTACCATTTCTGAAACCACACTGCTCTTCCCCAATCTGATGCTCTGTACATGCCTTCACCCTCTCAATCAATACCCTCCCATATAATTTACCAGGAATACTCAACAAACTTATACCTCTGTAATTTGAGCACTCACTCTAATCCCCTTTTCCTTTGTACAATGGCACTATGCACGCATTCCGCCAATCCTCAGGCACCTCACCATGAGTCATACATACATTAAATAACCTTACTAACCAGTCAACAGTACAGTCACCCCCTTTTTTAATAGATTCCACTGCAATACCACCCAAACCTGCTGCCTGGCCGGCTTTCATCTTCCGCAAAGCTTTTACTACCTCTTCTCTGTTTACCAAACCATTTTCCCTAACCCTCTCACTTTGCACACCACCTCGACTAAAACACCCTATATCTGCCACTCTATCATCAAACACATTCAACAAACCTTCAAAATACTCACTTCATCTCCTTCTCACATGACCACTACTTGTTATCACCTCCCCATTAGCGCCCTTCACTGAAGTTCCCATTTGCTCCCTTGTCTTACGCACTTTATTTACCTCCTTCCAGAACATCTTTTTATTCTCCCTAAAATTTAATGATACTCTCTCACCCCAACTCTCATTTGCCCTCTTTTTCACCTCTTGCACCTTTCTCTTGACCTCCTGTCTCTTTCTTTTATACATCTCCCACTCAATTGCATTTTTTCCCTGCAAAAATCGTCCAAATGCCACTCTCTTCCCTTTCACTAATAATCTTACTTCTTCATCTCACCACTCACTACCCTTTCTAATCAACCCACCTCCCACTCTCCTCATGCCACAAGCATCTTTTGCGCAATCCATCACTGATTCCCTAAATACATCCCATTCCTCCACAACTCCCCTTACTTCCATTGTTCTCACCTTTTTCCATTCTGTACTCAGTCTCTCCTGGTACTTCCTCACACAAGTCTCCTTCTCAAGCTCACTTACTCTCACCACCTTCTTCACCCCAACATTCACTCTTCTTTTCTGAAAACCCATACAAATCTTCACCTTAGCCTCCACAAGATAATGATCAGACATCCCTCCAGTTGCACCTCTCAGCACATTAACATCCAAAAGTGTCTCTTTCGCGCGCCTGTCAATTAACACGTAATCCAATAACGCTCTCTGGCCATCTCTCCTACTTATATACGTATACTTATGTATATCTCGCTTTTTAAACCAGGTATTCCCAATCACCAGTCCTTTTTCAGCACATAAATCTACAAGCTGTTCACCATTTCCATTTACAACACTGGACATCCCATGTATACCAATTATTCCCTCAATTGCCACATTACTCACCTTTGCATTCAAATCACCCATCACTACAACCCGGTCTCGTGCATCAAAACCACTAACACACTCATTCAGCCGCTTTCAAAACACTTGCCTCTCATGATCTTTCTTCTCATGCCCAGGTGCATATGCACCAATAATCACCCATCTCTCTCCATCAACTTTCAGTTTTACCCATACTAATCGAGAATTTACTTTCCTACATTCTATCACATACTCCCACAACTCCTGTTTCAGGAGTACTGCTACTTCTTCCCTTGCTCTTGTCCTCTCACTAACCCCTGACTTTACTCCCCAGACATTCCCAAACCACTCTTCCCCTTTACCCTTGAGCTTCGTTTCACTCAGAGCCAAAACATCCAGGTTCCTTTCCTCAAACATACCACCTATCTCTCCTTTTTTCACATCTTGGTTACAACCACATACATTTAGACACCCCAATCTGAGTCTATGAGGAGGATGAGCACTCCACGCGTGACTCCTCTTTCCCATTTTTTAGAAAGTTAAAATACAAGGAGTGGAGGATTTCTGGCCCCCCGCTCCCGTCCCCTCTAGTCGCCTTCTACGACACGTGAGGAATGCGTGGGAAGTATTATTTCACCCCTATCCCTAGGGATAATATATATATATATATATATATATATATATATATATATATATATATATATATATATATATATATATACACACACATATATACACACATATATACACACATATACACACACACATATATATATATATATATATATATATATATATATATATATATATATATATATATATATATATATATATATATATATATATATATATATATATATATATATATATATAATTTAGAAAACTGTACTTCTAGCTTGAAATGAAATGAAAGATGAATGTCACATAATGGTTCAACCTTTGGCTATGGAAAAGGGAAATGTATAATTTATTTACACAAACGTCAATAGTAGTTTTCATCAATTTAACCACTGTATCATACTGCCTGGTCCACTTCTCTTATCATGAAACTGGAATATTGGCTTATGATGTTTCTCAATTGTCTTCATTACACAAAGTACAACCATATCTTCGATACATGAGGGTAGGTAGTTGGTCATCCGCCATAATAAAACCTTGACAGACCAAAAGTTTACCTGGACCTCAACTTTTCCAGTACATTCATGAAAAACGCCTTTTTGCTTTCCATCTCTATCACTTTGGAAAAATGTTCCCGTTGTTCTCATTTCAATACTTAGAAAAGGAAATGGATTTGTATGTAGCATTTATGGATCTGGAGAAGGCATATGATAGAGTTGATAGAGATGCTCTGTGGAAGGTATTAAGAATATATGGTGTGGGAGGCAAGTTGTTAGAAACAGTGAAAAGTTTTTATCGAGTATGTAAGGCATGTGTACGTGTAGGAAGAGGGGAAAGTGATTGGTTCTCAGTGAATGTAGGTTTGCGGCAGGGGTGTGTCATGTCTTCATGGTTGTTTATTTGTATATGGATGGGATTGTTAGGGAGGTGAATGCAAGAGTTTTGGAAAGAGGGGCAAGTATGAAGTCTGTTGTGGATGAGAGAGCTTGGGAAGTGAGTTAGTTGTTGTTCGCTGATGATACACCGCTGGTGGCTGATTCATGTGAAAAACTGCAGAAGCTGGTGACTGAGTTTGGTAAAGTGTGTGAAAGAAGAAAGTTAAGAGTAAATGTGAATAAGCGCAAGGTTATTAGGTACAGTAGGGTTGAGGGTCAAGTTAATTGGGAGGTAAGTTTGAATGGAGAAAAACTGGAGGAAGTAAAGTGTTTTAGATATCTGGGAGTGGATTTGGCAGCGGAGGGAACCATGGAAGCGGAAGTGGTTCATAGGGTGGGGGAGGGGGCGAGAATCCTGGGAGCCTTGAAGAATGTTTGGAAGTCGAGAACATTATCCCGGAAAGCAAAAATGGGTATGTTTGAAGGAATAGTGGTTCCAACAATGTTGTATGGTTGCGAGGCGTGGGCTATGGATAGAGTTGTGCGCAGGAGGGTGGATGTGCTGGAAATGAGATGTTTGAGGACAATGTGTGGTGTGAGGTGGTTTGATCGAGTAAGTAATGTAAGGGTAAGAGAGATGTATGGAAATAAAAAGAGCGTGGTTGAGAGAGCAGAAGACGGTCTTTTGAAATGGTTTGCGGACATGGAGAGAATGAGTGAGGAAAGATTGACCAAGAGGATATATGTGTCGGAGGTGGAGGGAACGAGGAGAAGTGGGAGACCAAATTGGAGGTGGAAAGATGGAGTGAAAAAGATTTTGAGTGATCGGGGCCTGAACATGCAGGAGGGTGAAAGGCGGGCAAGGAATAGAGTGAATTGGATCGATGTGGTATACCGGGGTTGACGTGCTGTCAGTGGATTGAATCAGGGCATGTGAAGCGTCTTGGGTAAACCATTGAAAGTTGTGTGGGGCCTGGATGTGGAAAGGGAGCTGTGGTTTCGGGCATTATTGCATGACAGGAGGAGACTGAGTGTGAACGAATGGGGCCTTAGTTATCTTTTCCTATATATATATATATATATATATATATATATATATATATATATATATATATATATATATATATATATATATATATATATATATATATATATATATATATATATATATATATATATATATATATATACTTAAAGCTTTTGCTATATGAACGTTAGTATTATCCGGCAGAAGCATTCATGATAATTTAACACATTTCAAACACATTAATCAAAAATGAGTAGGTAATTCAAATAATTCATGTCTGCATAACATATATCTCCCACTGCTCTGTGATGAGTACACACATAACCGAAGGTCTCAGAAAGTTTCATATGCCAATAAAACGTATTTTGTCACATAAGACGTGTGAAGACATATATGCGAAGGATGTCATAGAGAACTTAGTAACCCGACGTACGCTATGGGTACGTAAGATGTACGAAAAGAAAGTGCTTGAAAATCATTAAAAATAAAAAGATTAGTGAAGAGACATTTAGGTATCTTTTTATCATTTCTAAACAAGAATCGTATGTATAAGATGGAACCAGTAAGTATATCACTGGTGTCACGAGTAAAGGGAAATTAGAGCAACATAAATATAGCAGGAGGATATCCCGAAGGTTATTAGTATCACATTACAGAACGATCATGATTGAACAACCTAGAAATAAGTGATTATTTTCCTAATACACAAGATAGCATTTATCTTTAGAATGTTAGAACTTTATGTCCAGTATTCACTAGCACATGCAGTGCGGTAGAAAAATGCTTTACGTAAGTCGTTACCTGGAAACGAGACTGCTGTCCTCGCCCATATGTAGGATGAAGGCCCGGCATTTGGTGCTGGTGTCTCCCCACAGACCCTGCAGGAGGTGATCTTGGGTTGGCTGGTCCTGGGAGAACAGTGATCCTAATTCTACAACGACACTCGCTTGATTCGCAGCCGCCAGTCGTCTAAACAAGAGAGTTTTATATATATATATATATATATATATATATATATAGCAAGAGAGTTTTATATATATATATATATATATATATATATATATATATATATATATATATATATATATATATATATATTTTTTTTTTTTGCTTTGTCGCTGTCTCCCGCGTTTGCGAGGTAGCGCAAGGAAACAGACGAAAGAAATGGCCCAACCCACCCCCATACACATGTATATACATACGTCCACACACGCAAATATACATACCTACACAGCTTTCCATGGTTTACCCCAGACGCTTCACATGCCCTGATTCAATCCACTGACAGCACGTCAACCCCGGTATACCACATCGCTCCAATTCACTCTATTCCTTGAGCTCCTTTCACCCTCCTGCATGTTCAGGCCCCTATCACACAAAATCTTTTTCACTCCATCTTTCCACCTCCGATTTGGTCTCCCTCTTCTCCTCGTTCCCTCCACCTCCGACACATATATCCTCTTGGTCAATCTTTCCTCACTCATCCTCTCCATGTGCCCAAACCATTTCAAAACACCCTCTTCTGCTCTCTCAACCACGCTCTTTTTATTTCCACACATCTCTCTTACCCTTACGTTACTTACTCGATCAAACCACCTCACACCACACATTGTCCTCAAACATCTCATTTCCAGCACATCCATCCTCTTGCGCACAACTCTATCCATAGCCCACGCCTCGCAACCATACAACATTGTTGGAACCACTATTCCTTCAAACATACCCATTTTTGCTTTCCGAGATAATGTTCTCGACTTCCACACATTCTTCAAGGCTCCCAGAATTTTCGCCCCCTCCCCCACCCTATGATCCGCTTCCGCTTCCATGGTTCCATCCGCTGCCAGATCCACTCCCAGATATCTAAAACACTTCACTTCCTCCAGTTTTTCTCCATTCAAACTCACCTCCCAATTGACTTGACCCTCAACCCTACTGTACCTAATAACCTTGCTCTTATTCACATTTACTCTTAACTTTCTTCTTTCACACACTTTACCAAACTCAGTCACCAGCTTCTGCAGTTTCTCACATGAATCAGCCACCAGCGCTGTATCATCAGCGAACAACAACTGACTCACTTCCCAAGCTCTCTCATCCCCAACAGACTTCATACTTGCCCCTCTTTCCAAAACTCTTGCATTCACCTCCCTAACAACCCCATCCATAAACAAATTAAACAACCATGGAGACATCACACACCCCTGCCGCAAACCTACATTCACTGAGAACCAATGACTTTCCTCTCTTCCTACACGTACACATGCCTTACATCCTCGATAAAAACTTTTCACTGCTTCTAACAACTTGCCTCCCACACCATATATTCTTAATACCTTCCACAGAGCATCTCTATCAACTCTATCATATGCCTTCTCCAGATCCATAAATGCTACATACAAATCCATTTGCTTTTCTAAGTATTTCTCACATACATTCTTCAAAGCAAACGCCTGATCCACACATCCTCTACCACTTCTGAAACCACACTGCTCTTCCCCAATCTGATGCTCTGTACATGCCTTCACCCTCTCAGTCAATACCCTCCCATATAATTTACCAGGAATACTCAACAAACTTATACCTCTGTAATTTGAGCACTCACTCTTATCCCCTTTGCTTTTATACAATGGCACTATGCACGCATTCCGCCAATCCTCAGGCACCTCACCATGAGTCATACATACATTAAATAACCTTTCCAACCAGTCAACAATACAGTCATCCCCTTTTTTAATAAATTCCACTGCAATACCATCCAAACCTGCTGCCTTGCCGGCTTTCATCTTCCGCAAAGCTTTTACTACCTCTTCTCTGTTTACCAAATCATTTTCCCTAACCCTCTCACTTTGCACACCACCTCGACCAAAACTCCCTACAACCCTACATCTGCCACTCTATCATCAAACACATTCGACAAACCTTCAAAATACTCACTCCATCTCCTTCTCACATCACCACTACTGGTGGGATGTCTGATCATTATCTTGTGGAGGCTAAGGTGAAGATTTGTATGGGTTTTCAGAAAAGAAGAGTGAATGTTGGGGTGAAGAGGGTGGTGAGAGTAAGTGAGCTTGGGAAGGAGACTTGTGTGAGGAAGTACCAGGAGAGACTGAGTACAGAATGGAAAAAGGTGAGAACAATGGAAGTAAGGGGAGTGGGGGAGGAATGGGATGTATTTAGGGAAGCAGTGATGGATTGCGCAAAACATGCTTGTGGCATGAGAAGAGTGGGAGGTGGGTTGATTAGAAAGGGTAGTGAGTGGTGGGATGAAGAAGTAAGAGTATTATTGAAAGAGAAGAGAGAGTCATTTGGACGATTTTTGTAGGGAAAAAATGCAATTGAGTGGGAGATGTATAAAAGAAAGAGACAGGAGGTCAAGAGAAAGGTGCAAGAGGTGAAGAAAAGGGCAACTGAGAGTTGGGGTGAGAGAGTATCATTAAATATTAGGGAGAATAAAAAGATGTTCTGGAAGGAGGTAAATAAAGTGCGTAAGACAAGGGAGCAAATGGGAACTTCAGTGAAGCGCGCAAATGGGGAGGTGATAACAAGTATATATATATATATATATTCTTTTTTTTTTTTTCATACTATTCGCCATTTCCCGCGATAGCGAGGTAGCGTTAAGAACAGAGGACTGGGCCTTTGAGGGAATATCCTCACCTGGCCCTCTTCTCTGTTCCTTCTTTTGGAAAATTAAAAAAAAAAAAAAAAGAAGAAATATATATATATATATATATATATATATATATATATATATATATATATATATATATATATATATATATATATATATATATATATATATATATATATTTATTCATTTTGCTTTGTCGCTGTCTCCCGCGTTAGCGAGGTAGCGCAAGGAAACAGACGAAAGAATGGCCCAAACGACCAACATACACATGTATATACATACACGTCCACACACGCAAATATACATACCTATATATCTCAACATATACATATATATACATATATACACACACAGACATATACATATATACACATGTACATAATTCATACTGTCTGCCTTTATTCACTCCCATCGCTACCCTGCCACACATGAAATAACAACCCACTCCCCCCTCATGTGTGCGAGGTAGCGCTAGGAAGACAACAAAGGTCCCATTCGTTCACACTCAGTCTCTAGCTGTCATGTAATAATGCACCGAAACCACAGCTCCCTTTCCACACCAAGCCCCACATAACTTTCCATGGTTTACCCCAGACGCTTCACATGCCCTGGTTCAATCCATTAACAGCACGTCGACCCCGGTATACCACATTGTTCCAATTTACTCTATTAATTGCACGCCTTTCACCCCCCTGCATGTTCAAGACCCGATCACTCAAAATCTTTTCCCTCCATCTTTCCACCTCCAATTTGGTCTCCCAATTCTCCTCGTTCCCTTCACCTCTGACACATATATCCTCTTGGTCAATCTTTCCTCATTCATTCTCTCCATGTGACCAAACCATTTCAAAACAACCTCTTCTGCTCTCTCAACCACACTCTTTTTATTACCACACACCTCTCTTACCCTATTGTTACGTACTCGATCAAACCACCTCACACCACATATTGTCCTCAAACATCTCATTTCCAGCACATCCACCCACCTGCGCACAACTCTATCCATAACCCACGCCTCGCAACCATACAAAATTGTTGGAACCACTATTCCTTCAAACATACCCATTTTTGCTTTCCGAGATAATGTTCTCGACTTCCACACATTCTTCAAGGCTCCCAGGATTTTCGCCCCCTCCCCCACCCAATGATCCATTTCCGCTTCCATGGTTCCTTCCGCTGCCAGATCCACTCCCGGATATCTAAAACACTTTACTTCCTCCAGTTTTTCTCCATTCAAACTTACCTCCCAATTGACTTGACCCTCAACCCTACTGTACATAATAACCTTGCTCTTATTCACATTTACTCTTAATTTTCTTCTTTCACACACTTTACCGAACTCAGTCACCAGCTTCTGCAGTTTCTCACATGAATCAGCCACCAGCGCTGTATCATCAGCGAACAACAACTGAGTTACTTCCCAAGCTTCCTCATCCACAACAGACTTCATACTTGCCCCTTTTTCCAAAACTCTTGCATTCACCTCCCTAACAACACCATCCATAAACAAATTAAACAACCATGGAGACATCACACACCCCGGCCGCAAACCTACATTCACTGAGAACCAATCACTTTCCTCTCTTCCTACACGTACACATGCCTTACATCCTCGATAAAAACTTTTCACTGCTTCTAACAACTTGCCTCCCACACGATATATTCTTAATACCTTCCACAGAGCATCTCTATCAACTCTATCATATGCCTTCTCCAGATCCATAAATGCTACATACAAATCCATTTGCTTTTCTAAGTATTTCTCACATACATTCTTCAAAGCAAACGCCTGATCCACACATCCTCTACCACTTCTGAAACTACACTGCTCTTCCCCAATCTGATGCTCTGTACATGCCTTCACCCTATCAATCAATACCCTTCCATATAATTTACCAGGAATACTCAAGAAACTTATACCTCTGAAATTTGAGCACTCACTCTTATCCCCTTTGCCTTTGTACAATGGCACTATGCACGCATTCCGCCAATCCTCAGGCACCTCACCATGAGTCATACATACATTAAATAACCTTACCAATCAGTCAATAATACAGTCACCCCCTTTTTTAATAAATTCCACTGCAATACCATCCAAACCTGCTGCCTTGCCGGCATATATATAGTGTGTGAGTGTGTTAGTGGTTTTGATGCACGAGACCGGGTTATAGTGATGGGTGATTTGAATGCAAATGTGAGTAATGTGGCAGTTGAGGGAATGATTGGTATACATGGGGTGTTCAGTGTTGTAAATGGAAATGGTGAAGAGCTTGTAGATTTATGTGCTGAAAAAGGACTGATGATTGGGAATACCTGGTTTAAAAAGCGAGATATACATAAGTATACTTATGTAAGTAGGAGAGATGGCCAGAGAGCGTTATTGGATTACGTGTTAATTGACAGGCGCGCGAAAGAGAGACTTTTGGATGTTAATGTGCTGAGAGGTGCAACTGGAGGGATGTCTGATTATTATCTTGTGGAGGCTAAGGTGAAGATTTGTATGGGTTTTCAGAAAAGAAGAGTGAATGTTGGGGTGAAGAGGGTGGTGAGAGTAAGTGAGCTTGGGAAGGGGACTTGTGTGAGGAAGTAACAGGAGAGACTGAGTACAGAATGGAAAAAGTTGAGAACAATGGAAGTAAGGGGAGTGGGGGAGGAATGGGATTTATTTAGGGAATCAGTGATGGATTGCGCAAAAGATGCTTGTGGCATGAAAAGAATGGGAGGTGGGTTGATTAGAAAGGGTAGTGAGTGGTGGGATGAAGAAGTAAGAGTATTAGTGAAACAGAAGAGATAGGCATTTGGACGATTTTTGCAGGGAAGAAATGCAATTGAGTGGGAGATGTATAAAAGAAAGAGACAGGAGGTCAAGAGAAAGGTGCAAGAGGTGAAAAAAAGGGCAAATGAGAGTTGTGGTGAGAGAGTATCATTTTAGGGAGAATAAAAAGATGTTCTGGAAGGAGGTAAATAAAGTGCGTAAGACAAGGGAGGAAATGTGTACTTCAGTGAAGGGCGCAAATGGGGAGGTGATAACAAGTAGTGGTGATGTGAGAAGGAGATGGAGTGAGTATTTTGAAGGTTTGTTGAATATGTTTCATGATAGAGCGGCAGATATAGGGTGTTTTGGTCGTGGTGGTGTGCAAAGTGAGAGGGTTAGGGAAAATGATTTGGTAAACAAAGAAGAGGTAGTAAAAGCTTTGCGGAAGATGAAATCCGGCAAGGCAGCAGGTTTGGATGGTATTGTAGTGGAATTTATGAAAAAAGGGGTGACTGTATTGTTGACTGGTTGGTAAGGTTATTTAATGTATGTATGACTCATGGTGAGGTGCCTGAGGATTGGCGGAATGCGTGCATAGTGCCATTGTACAAAGGCAAAGGGGATAAGAGTGAGTGCTCAAATTACAGAGGTATAAGTTTGTTGAGTATTCCTGGTAAATTATATGGGAGGATATTGATTGAGAGGGTGAAGGCATGTACAGAGCATCAGATTGGGGAAGAGCAGTGTAGTTTCAGAAGTGGTAGAGGATGTGTGGATCAGGTGTTTGCTTTGAAGAATGTATGTGAGAAATACTTAGAAAAGCAAATGGATTTGTATGTAGCATTTATGGATCTAGAGAAGGCATATGATAGAGTTGATAGAGATGCTCTGTGGAAGGTATTAAGAATGTATGGTGTGGGAGGCAAGTTGTTAGAAGCAGTGAAAAGTTTTTCTCGAGGATGTAAGGCATGTGTACGTGTAGGAAGAGAGGAAAGTCATTGGTTCTCAGTGAATGTAGGTTTGCGGCAGGGGTGTGTCATGTCTCCATGGTTGTTTAATTTGTTTATGGATGGTGTTGTTATGGAGGTGAATGCAAGAGTTTTGGAAAAAGGGGCAAGTATGAAGTCTGTTGGGGATGAGAGAGCTTGGGAAGTGAGTCAGTTGTTGTTCGCCGATGATACAGCGCTGGTGGCTGATTCATGTGAGAAACTGCAGAAGCTGGTGACTGAGTTTGGTAAAGTGTGTGAAAGAAGAAAATTAAGAGTAAATGTGAATAAGAGCAAGGTTATTAGGTACAGTAGGGTTGAGGGTCAAGTCAATTGGGAGGTGAGTTTGAATGGAGAAAAACTGGAGGAAGTGAAGTGTTTTAGATATCTGGGAGTGGATCTGGCAGCGGATGGAACCATGGAAGCGGAAGCGGATCATAGGGTGGGGGAGGGGGCGAAAATTCTGGGAGCCTTGAAGAATGTGTGGAAGTCGAGAACATTATCTCGGAAAGCAAAAATGGGTATGGTTGAAGGAATAGTGGTTCCAGCAATGTTGTATGGTTGCGAGGCGTGGGCTATGGATAGAGTTGTGCGCAGGAGGATGGATGTGCTGGATATGAGATGTTTGAGGACAATGTGTGGTGTGAGGTGGTTTGATCGAGTAAGTAACGTAAGGGTAAGAGAGATGTGTGGAAATAAAAAGAGCGTGGTTGAGAGAGCAGAAGAGGGTGTTTTGAAATGGTTTGGGCACATGGAGAGAATGAGTGAGGAAAGATTGACCAAGAGGATTTATGTGTCGGAGGTGGAGGGAACGAGGAGAAGAGGGAGACCAAATTGGAGGTGGAAAGATGGAGTGAAAAAGATTTTGTGTGATCGGGGCCTGAACATGCAGGAGGGTGAAAGGAGGGCAAGGAATAGTGTGAATTGGAGCGATGTGGTATACCGGGGTGACGTGCTGTCAGTGGATTGAATCAAGGCATGTGAAGCGTCTGGGGTAAACCATGGAAAGCTGTGTAGGTATGTATATTTGCGTGTGTGGACGTATTTATATACATGTGTATGGGGGTGGGTTGGGCCATTTCTTTCGTCTGTTTCCTTGCGTTGTCTCGCAAACGCGGGAGACAGCTACAAAGCAAAAAAAAAAAAAGAAATATATATATATATATATATATATATATATATATATATATATATATATATATATATATATATATATATATATATATATATATATATATATATGTATATATATATATACATATATATATTGGGAGGTGAGTTTGAATGGAGAAAAACTGGAGGAAGTGAAGTGTTTTAGATATCTGGGAGTGGATCTGGCAGCGGATGGAACCATGGAAGCGGAAGTGGATCATAGGGTGGGGGAGGGGGCGAAAATTCTGGGGGCCTTGAAGAATGTGTGGAAGTCGAGAACATTATCTCGGAAAGCAAAAATGGGTATGTTTGAAGGAATAGTGGTTCCAACAATGTTGTATGGTTGCGAGGCGTGGGCTATGGATAGAGTTGTGCGCAGGAGGATGGATGTGCTGGAAATGAGATGTTTGAGGACAATGTGTGGTGTGAGGTGGTTTGATCGAGTGAGTAACGTAAGGGTAAGAGAGATGTGTGGAAATAAAAAGAGCGTGGTTGAGAGAGCAGAAGAGGGTGTTTTGAAGTGGTTTGGGCACATGGAGAGAATGAGTGAGGAAAGATTGACCAAGAGGATATATGTGTCGGAGGTGGAGGGAACGAGGAGAAGAGGGAGACCAAATTGGAGGTGGAAAGATGGAGTGAAAAAGATTTTGTGTGATCGGGGCCTGAACATGCAGGAGGGTGAAAGGAGGGCAAGGAATAGAGTGAATTGGAGCGATGTGGTATACCGGGGTTGACGTGCTGTCAGTGGATTGAATCAAGGCATGTGAAGCGTCTGGGGTAAACCATGGAAAGCTGTGTAGGTATGTATATTTGCGTGTGTGGACGTATGTATATACATGTGTATGGGGGGGGGGGTTGGGCCATTTCTTTCGTCTGTTTCCTTGCGCTACCTGGTAAACGCGGGAGACAGCGACAAAGTATAAAAAAAAAAAAATATATATATATATATATATATATATATATATATATATATATATATATATATATATATATATATATATATATACATATATATATATATTGGTTCTCAGTGAATGTAGGTTTGCGGCAGGGGTGTGTGATGTCTCCATGGTTGTTTAATTTGTTTATGGATGGGGTTGTTAGGGAGGTAAATGCAAGAGTTTTGGAAAGAGGGGCAAGTATGAAGTCTGTTGGGGATGAGAGAGCTTGGGAAGTGAGTCAGTTGTTGTTCGCTGATGATACAGCGCTGGTGGCTGATTCATGTGAGAAACTGCAGAAGCTGGTGACTGAGTTTGGTAAAGTGTGTGGAAGAAGAAAGTTAAGAGTAAATGTGAATAAGAGCAAGGTTATTAGGTACAGTAGGGTTGAGGGTCAAGTCAATTGGGAGGTGAGTTTGAATGGAGTTAAACTGGAGGAAGTGAAGTGTTTTAGATATCTGGGAGTGGATCTGGCAGCGTATGGAACCATGGAAGCGGAAGTGGATCATAGGGTGGGGGAGGTGGCGAAAATTCTGGGGGCCTTGAAGAATGTGTGGAAGTCGAGAACATTATCTCGGAAAGCAAAAATGGGTATGTTTGAAGGAATAGTGGTTCCAACAATGTTGTATTGTTGCGAGGCGTGGGCTATGGATAGAGTTGTGCGCAGGAGGATGGATGTGCTGGAAATGAGATGTTTGAGGACAATGTGTGGTGTGAGGTGGTTTGATCGAGTGAGTAACGTAAGGGTAAGAGAGATGTGTGGAAATAAAAAAGAGCGTGGTTGAGAGAGCAGAAGAGGGTGTTTTGAAGTGGTTTGGGCACATCGAGAGGATGAGTGAGGAAAGATTGACCAAGAGGATATATGTGTCGGAGGTGGAGGGAGGAAGGAGAAGAGGGAGACCAAATTGGAGGTGGAAAGATGGAGTGAAAAAGATTTTGTGTGATCGGGGCATGAACATGCAGGAGGGTGAAAGGAGGGCAAGGAATAGAGTGAATTGGAGCGATGTGGTATACCGGGGTTGACGTGCTGTCAGTGGATTGAATCAAGGCATGTGAAGCGTCTGGGGTAAACCATGGAAAGCTGTGTAGGTATGTATATTTGCGTGTGTGGACGTATGTATATACATGTGTATGGGGGTGGGTTGGGCCATTTCTTTCGTCTGTTTCCTTGCGCTACCTCGCAAACGCGGGAGACAGCGACAAAGTATAAAAAAAAAAAAAAAAAAAAAATATATATATATATATATATATATATATATATATATATATATATATATATATATATGTAGAGGATGTGTGGATCAGGTGTTTGCTATGAAGAATGTATGTGAAAAATACATAGAAAAGCAAATGGATTTGCATGTAGCATTTATGGATCTGGAGAAAGCATATGTTAGAGTTGATAGAGATATATATATATATATCATATGATAGTGTTGATAAAGATGCTCTGTGAAAGGTATTAAGAATATATGGTGTTGGAGGCAAGTTGTTAGATGCAGTGAAAAGTTTTTATCGAGGATGTAAGGTATGTGTACGTGCAGGAACAGAGGAAGGTGATTAGTTCTCAGTGAATGTAGGTTTGCGGCATGGGTGTGTTATGTCTCCATGGTTGTTTAATTTGTTTACGGATGGGGTTGTTAGGGAGGTGAATGCAAGGGTTTTGGAAAGAGGGGCAAATATGCAGTCTGTTGTGGATGAGAGAGCTTGGGAAGTGAGTCAGTTGTTGTTCGCTGATGATACAGCACTGATGGCTTATTGGGAGGTAAGTTTGAATGGAGAAAAACTGGAGGATGTAAAGTGTTTTAGATAGCTGGGAGTGGATCTGGCAGCGGTTGGAACCATTGAAGCGGAAGTGAATGGTAGGGTGGGGGAGGGGGCGAAAATTCTGGGAGCCTTGAAGAATGTGTGGAAGTCGAGAACATTATCTCGGTAAGCAAAAATGTGTATGTTTGAAGGAATAGTGGTTCCAACAATGTTGTATGGTTGCGAGGCGTGGGTTACGGATAGAGTTGTGCGCAGGTGGGTGGATGTGCTGGAAATGAGATGTTTGAGGACAATATGTGGTGTGAGGTGGTTTGATCGAGTAAGTAACGTAAGGGTAAGAGAGGTGTATGGTAATAAAAAGAGTGTGGTTGAGAGAGCAGAAGAGGTTGTTTTGAAATGGTTTGGTCACATGGAGAGAATGAATGAGGAAAGATTGACCAAGAGGATATATGTTTCAGAGGTGGAGGGAGCGAGGAGAAGTGGGAGACCAAATTGGAGGTGGAAAGATGAAGGGAAAAGATTTTGAGTGATCGGGTCTTGAACATGCAGGGAGGAGAAAGGCGTGCAATTAATAGAGTAAATTGGAACAATGTGGTATACCGGGGTCGACGTGCTGTTAATGGATTGAACCAGGGCATGTGAAGCGTCTGGGGTAAACCATGGAAAGTTCTGTGGGGCTTGGATGTGGAAAGGGAGCTGTGGTTTCGGTGCATTATTACATGACAGCTAGAGACTGAGTGTGAACGAATTGGACCTTTGTTGTCTTCCTAGCGCTACCTCGCACACATGAGGGGGGAGTGGGATGTTATTTCATGTGTGGCAGGGTAGCGATGGGAATGAATAAAGGCAGACAGTATGAATTATGTACATGTGTATATATGTATATGTCTGTGTGTTTATATATGTATATATATGTATATGTTGAGATGTATAGGTATGTATATTTGCGTGTGTGGACGTGTGTGAATATACATGTGTATGTTTGTGGTTTGGGCCATTTTTTCATCTGTTTCCTGTTTATATATATATATATATATATATATATATATATATATATATATATATATATATATATATATATATATATATATATATATATATATATATATATATATATATATATATATATGTTGTATGGTTGCGAGGCGTGGGCTCTGGATAGAGTTGTCCGCAGGAGGGTGGATGTGCTGGAAATGAGATGTTTGAGGACAATGTGTGGTGTGAGGTGGTTTGATCGAGTAAATAATGTAAGGGTAAGAGAGATGTGTGGAAATAAATAGAGCGCGGTTGAGAGAGCAGAAGAGGGTGTTTTGAAATGGTTTGGGCACATGGAGAGAATGAGTGAGGAAAGATTGACCAAGAGGATATATGTGTAGGAGGTGGAGGGAACGAGATGTGGGAGACCAAATTGGAGGTGGAAAGATGGAGTGAAAAAGATTTTGTGTGATTGGGGCCTGAACATGTAGGAGGGTGAAAGGAGGGCAAGGAATAGATTGAATTGGATCGATGTGGTATACCGAGGTTGACGTGCTGTCAGTGGATTGAATCAGGGCATGTGAAGCGTCTGGGGTAAACCATGGAAAGTTGTGTGGGGCCTGGATGTGGAAAGGGAGCTGTGGTTTCGGGCATTATTGCATGACAGCTAGAGACTGAGTGTGAACGAATGGGGCATTTGTTGTCTTTTCCTAGTGCTACCTCGCACACATGAGGGGGGAGGGGGATGGTATTCCATGTGTGGCGAGGTGGCGATGGGAATGAATAAAGGCAGACAGTGTGAATTGTGTGCATGGGTATATATGTATGTGTCTGTGTGTGTATATATATGTGTACATTGAGATGTATAGGTATGTACAGATACAGAGCATCTGTATCAACTCCATCATATGCCTTCTCCAGATCCGTCAATGCTACATACAAATCCATTTGCTTTTCTAAGTATTTCTCACATACATTCTTCGAAGCAAACACCTGATCCACACATCCTCTACCACTTCTGAAACCACACCGCTCTTACCAAATCTGAAGCTCTGTACATGCCATCACCCTCTCAATCAATACCTTCCCATATAATTTCCCAAGAATACTCAAAAAACTTATGCCTCTGTAATTTGAGCACTCACCTTAGTCCCCTTTGCCTATGTACAATGGCACTATGCACGCATTCCGCCAATCCTCAGGCACCTTACCATGAGTCATACATACATTAAATAACCTTACCAACCTGTCAACAATACAGTCACCCCCTTTTTTTTAATAGATTCCACTGCAATACCATCCAAACCGACTTTCATCTTCCGCAAAGCTTTTACTACCTTTTACTACCTCTTCTCTGTTTACCAAATCATTTTCTCTAACCCTCTCACTTTGCACACCAAAATATTCCTCCTTGCTTGCCTTCTTCCATTCCTGGCGGTACCCCGTTCCATAGGAAACAGCATCGCTATCCTCTGCATTAGCGAGGTAGCGACAGGAAAGCAGACAAAAGAGGCCATATTTTTCACCTTCAATCTCTAGCTGTCATGTGTAATTCACCGAAGCCACAGCTACCTATCAACATCTAGGACCCTCATACCCTTCCATGGTTTATCCCAGATGTTTCACATGCCCTGGTTCAGTCCACTGACAGGTCGTCAATCCAGGTATACCTTATCGTTCCAATTCACTCTATTCCTTGCAGGCCTCTCACCCTCCTGTAGGCCCGATCGCTGAAAATCTTTTTCACTCCATCCCTACAACTCCAGTTTCGTTTTCCGCTTCTCCTTGTTCCTTCCATCTCTGACACATGTATTCTCATTCTCTCCATATGTCCATACCATTTCAACACACCCTCTTCTGCTCTCTCAACGACAATCTATCTATTTCCAGACAACTCTCTTATCCTTTCATTACTTACTCTTGCGAACCGCCTCACACCACATATTGTCCTCAAGCACTTCATATCCAACATATCCACCCTCCTCAGTACAACCCTATCTATAGCTCATGCCTCACAAACATATAACATTGTTGGAACTACTATTCCTTTAAATATACCCATTTTTGCTCCCAAAACATTTGTCTCCTCCACCATGTGACTCACTTCCGTTCCCATGGTTCCATTCGCTGTTAGGTCCACTCCCAGACATCTAAAACACTTCACTTCCTCCAATTTTTCTTTATTCAAACATACATTACAATTAACTTGTCCCTCAATCCTACTGAACCTAATAACTTTGCTCTTATTCACATTCACTCTCAACTTTCACCTTTCACACACTTTTCCAATCTCAGTCACCAACTTCTGCAGTTTCTCAATCGAATCAGCCACCAGAGCTGTATCATCGGCGAACAACAACTGACTCACTTCCCAGGCTCTCTCATCCCCAACAGACTGCATACTCGCCCCTCTTTCCAAAACTCCCATTCACCTCCCTAACAACCCCATCCATAAACAAATTGAACAACCATGGAGAATTCACACACCCCTTCCGCAGACCGACATTCACTGGGAACCAGTGTCTTTCCTCTCTTCTTACTCGTGCACATGCCTTACATCCCTGCTAAAAAGTTTTCACTGCTTCTTGCAACTTACCTCCTCCCACCCCATGTACTCTTAAAACCTTCCACACAGCATCTCTATCAGCCCTATCATATGCCTTCTCCTGGTCCATGAATACTACAAATATATCCATCTCAACCTTTGCAATCAAAACCCTCATATATAATTTCCAAGGAATACTCAACAAACTTATACCTGTGTATGTTGAACACTCATCTTTATACCCTTTCCCTTTGTACAGTGGCACTATGCAAGCAATCCTCAGGCACTTCACCATGGTCCATACATACGCTGAATATCTTTACCAACCAGTCAATAACACAGTCAACCCCTTTTTAATGAATTCCACTGCAATAACATCCAAACCCACCGCCTTGCCGGATTTCATCTTCCACAAAGCTTCCACTACCTCTTCTCCCCTAACCAAACCATTCTCCCATACCTCTCACTTCGCACTTCACCCCGAGCAAAACACCCCATATCTGCCACTCTGTCATCAAACACATTCAACAAATCTTCAAAATACTTACCCCATCTCCATCTTACTTCATCACTACTTGTTATTACTTCCCCACTTGCCCCCTTCACCGATGTTCCCATATTTTCTCTTGTCTTACGTACGTTATGTACCTCCTTACAAAACACCCTTTATTCTCCCTAAAATCTAATGATACTCTGAACTTTCTCCTTTACACACTTTTCCAGAATTAGTCACCAACTTCTGCAGTTTTTCACTGGAATCCGCCACCAGAGCTCTATCATCTCCGAACAAGAACTGACTCGTCCCCAGACCCTCTCTCTAAAACTCTTGCATTTACCTCCCTACCACACCATCCATAAACAAATATAACAACCATGAGGACATCATACTCCCCTGCCGCAGACCGAAATTCACTGGGAACCAATCATTCTCCTCTCTTTCTACTCGCACAAATGCCTTATATTCTTGGTAAAATTTTTTACAGCTTCTAGCAACTTACCTCCTACACCATTTACACTTAAGACGTTCTAAAGAACATTTCCATCAACTCTATCATATGCTCTCTCCAGATCCATAAATGCTGCATACAAATCCATCATTCTAAGTATTTCTCCTACACGTTCTTTTAGATAGACACCTGAGCCACACATCCTATACCTCTTCTGAATCCACATTGCTCTTCCCCAATCTGATGCTCTGTTCATATATTCACCCTCTTAATCAATATTCTCTCACATAATAACCCAGGAATACTCAACAAAATTATGCCTCTGTAGTTTAAACATTTACCTATATCCCCTTTCCCTTTGTACAATGGCACTATGCACGCATTCCGTCAATCTTGAGGGACTTCACCATAGTCCATACATACAATGAAGATCCTTACCAACCAATCAACAACACAGCCACACCCTCCTTTTTTTTTTTTTTTTGATAAATTCCACTGCAATTCCATCTAAACCCGTCCCCATGCCGAATTTCATCTTCCGCAAAGATAAAGCATTCTCCCTGACCCCTCTCACTTACCATACCATCCCGACCAAAACACCCTATATCTGACACTATTATCAAGCACATTCAAGAAACCTTCAAAATACTCACTGCATCTCCTTCTCACTTCATCTCACTTCATTGTTATCACTTCCCCATCTGCCCCCCTTGCCGATGTTCCCCTTTGTTCTCTCGTCTTACGCACGTTATTTACCTCCTTCCAAAGAATCTTTTATTCTCCGTATAATTTAATGAAACTCTTACCCCAACTCTCATTTGCCCTCTTTTTCAACCCTTGCACCTTTCTCTTGACCTCCTGCCGCTTTCTATTATAAATCTCCCAGTCATTTGCACTCCTTCCTTGCATGTATCGTTCAAACGCCTTTCTTTTCTCTTTCACTAACAGGTGCACTTCCTCATCCCAACAGTCACTACCCTTTCTAATCTGTCCACCTCCCACCTTTCTCATGCCACATGCACCTTTTGCCCAAGCTATCACTGCTTCCCTAGATATATCCCATTCCTCCCCCACTCCCTTCACGTCATTTGCTCTCGCCTGTAGCTATTCTACACTCAATCTCTCCTAGTAGTTTCTAACACAAGTTTCCTTTTCAAGCACACTTATTCTCACCACTCTCTTCTCTCAAACATTTTCTCTTCTTTTTTTAGAAAACCTCCGGAAATCTTCACCTTCGCCACATAAGATAGTGATTAGACATCCCTTCAGCTGCTCCTCTCAGCACATTAACATCCAAAAGTCTCTCTTTTACACCTCTATCAATTAACACGTGATCAAATAACGCCCTTTGACCATCTCTCCTACTCACATACGTATACATATCTTTATCTCTCTTTTTAAACCAGGTATTCACCATTTCCATTTACAACACTGAACACCCCAGTGACACCAATTATGCCCTGAACTGCCACCTTACTTACAGTCGCATTCAAATCACCCATCACTATAACCTGGAATTTTGCATCAAAGCTGCTGATACACTCACTCAGCTGCTACCAAAACACTTGCCTCTTATGATCTTTCTTCTCATGCCCAGGTGCATGAGCACCAATAATCGCCCATCTCTCTCCATCCACTTTCAGTTTTACTCATATCAATCAAGAATTTATTTTTTTACACTCTATCACATACTCCCAGAAATCCTGCTTCAGGAATAGTGGTACTCCTTCCTTAGCTCTTGTCATTTCACCAACACCTGACTTTACTCCCAAGACTTTCCCAAACCACTCTTCCCCTTTACCTTAGAGCTTCACTCAGAGCCAGTTTCACTCAGAGCCAGAACATCCAGTTTTCTTTCCTTAAACATACTACCTATCTCTCCATTCTTCTCATCTTGGTTACATTCACACACATTCAGACAATCTAATGTGAATCTTCGAGGAGTATGAGCACTCCCAGCTTGACTCCTTCCTCTGTTTCCCTCTTTATAAATTGAAATATGTACATATTGGCATGTATATGTACGTTATGTGCGTATATGTGCATATACGTGTAAGAGAGTGGGAGAGATCTTTCTTGGTCTGTTTCCTAGCGCTACTTCGCTGACGTGGTCATGTACACAAAGGAATTCAAACAGCAGTAGCCCATGGAGTCCTTTAGAAACTGTTTGAGTTCTTGGAAGATACCAGAAACTCACTGAATAGATTTGGAAAAGCTACAAAGTATATAGATAATTGAAAAAGAATAACGTGGAAATTGTCATTTTGACTATGGAGGCGAAAAGAAGGAAGGTCGAGGTATTTATGATTTCTATTCTTAAACGTAACTATGGAACTGCTTTCAACCACTCTGGCATATCGTCCCATGTTAGCAATCGCGTTGAAAAAAAATACTTTGCCTCATTCGAGATAAATCGCTTGCCCATGAGTTTTTACCCTTTACTACGAGTAAAATAAGGCAAACCAGGTCATGGGCAACTTGATAAATCAAGATCATCAAAACTTTTGATGATTTTGAATAATTGTGTTAGATTATCTCTTAACCTTCTCTTTTCAAGTAGTTTAATATCATCTCGTAGGCTTCGTATTTCAGTCCGAGATTCATCCTGGTAACTCAACGTGTACTTTATGCATTCATATTATGTCTTTCTTTAGGTAGAGTGACAAAATGTGAACACATCGTTCAAGATGTGGATGAAACAATTAATTGTAAAGAGTAAGGCTTTACCTACGAAACCAAGAATTTCGTTCGCTCTTTTCACTTCATCTTTGCACTGCTTACTTGGTTTTAGGTAACCAAAGATCAATGCGCCCACGTATATTTCTTCGTTTACTTTTTGCATTTCAACAGCATTCATACTGCAGCTTGCCTTTTCGTTTTTGCTGCTGATATGTAAAACTTTGCACGTATCAGTATCAATATTCATTTGCCACTTATGCACTTATGAGCCCAATTCATTCGTTTGTTTATGTCAGTTTGAAGCTATAAAAGTTAAAGTTCATTTGTAGATTAATTTTCCATCTTCATATTTTCAGCTAATTTTGACATCTTTCAATACAGCCCATTGTTAATATCATTAAGATATATACAAGGAAAAGAACCAGTCCCATAACTGATTCTTGTGGCTCTCCATTCGTTACGTCTAACCAATGATGAGGCTTGACCCTTATTCACAACTCTTTGTTTACGGCCGGTTAACTAATTTCCTATCCACTGAAGTGTGACACCCATCAGTACCATGTGACTAATTATCTTTGATGCCGAACCTTAACGAAAGCTTTTTGAAAAATCTCGATAGATAACATCAATTGTTCAACTTTCGTCATACATATTACGTATATCTTAAAAGAAATCAAGCAGGTTTGTTAGACATGAGCGATTTCATCAAAAACCATGCTGAGGGTTGTTTATTAAATGGTGGTTCTCTAAATGCTTTACGTCATATCTCGTACGATGGTTTCCAAAAGTTCCCAGTTACAAACGTTAAGTTGGATGATAATTTCCGGGCAGTGAACTCTTACCTTTTTCTGAGATTCGGTGCTTCTTTGGCAGATTTCCATTCATCTTGATCTTTCCTTAGATAGAACGTATCAAGGTCTTCCGTTTTCATTTAATTCCGGTTATTGCTGAAACTATGTCTTCGGTTCTTATGTCAGTTTATTGAACAATGTTTCCCTCTCTTATCAGTGAAAACGGATTCGAGACGTGGGTTGTGTCTACGATCGTTAATACAGATGCAAAATATTCGTTTAATGTTTCTGCCATGGCTTGGTTGTTTTGAACCAAGTCACCGTTTTCCATAATCAATGGACTTATTGACTGAGAAATGATTCTTGCTACAAACGTAACTGTAAAACGCCTTAGGGTTTCTTTTGCTATTTTCAGCAATATACGCTTCATACTGACTTTGTATTACTTTGTATTACCCTCTTACTTTCTCAGTGAAAACATACGCAACTTTATCATATTAGCTACATTCTCTGAGTTTCTTATGAACTACTTTCTCAACAACTGACACTTTTTCATTTCACCGTTCCATCGCCTTGGTCTCTTTTTAGAATTAGATCGCCTAGTACGCATTGCTTACGTAGGTTCCCTCAGCTGCTTTTAAGTTTTACTAAAGCTTTTCTAAGCTACTTTGATGTCATTTTCACTGACTATATCATCTTAGGTTTGCCTCTCAAGAGTAATGTGAAGATCATTTACATTTGTGCGTTCAAAATTGGGTAAATTATCTCGACTGTCATATTGGCCAACATTACATGCAGTGTTGGAAGCGAACCTCTAAAGTAGTTTGTGGGTGATCACGTTTCCCAAAATTTTCTCCAACTTCGGCATTATTAGTAAGATCCACATTGGTAGTTAAAACTAAATCTAACATATTCTTGTGGCGAGTAGTTTCTCGACTAATTGGATTAGTTATAATCACTTGCTATGATGGAATCTTGTTCATCACAAATTTTTGCTAACTGATCATAAAAACTCGTTTGCCTCTGGGAGTCCCATCGTTATTTTCTGACGTAGTTTATCATTAGCTTCTACAAAGATGAAGTCTGCATCCCAGATGGCTGCAACAGTTTTTATTACGGGATCTAAATGAGTTTTAACAAAGAGCAGGACACCACCGCCTACTTTGTTTCCCCTCTCCGTACCAAACAGAGTGAACCCTGGAAGTGAGTGTTCGGCGAAGCGTCTCTGTCACTGTTATCTAATCAAGATTCGGAAATAGCAATCATATATTTTCGTTCTAACGCCGTTGTTACTGACTCTGAGGCTTTATTTCGTATATTCCGAGCGTTATCATTAAATATTTCTTGATGAACTGAGACTTATTTGGAAAGGTACACCCACTCACGTATAGTATAATATTGTATTATGTATTCTTTTAGATATTGGGAAAATATTAGAGAGTAGACCCTAAATAACCTTTATTTTGAATTACATTTCCCAGTACAAATGGTGTTACTTAGTCCAGCCACCTACGGCCTCCGCCGGCAGCAGTCGGGTTGGAACAGAATTCACCGGTTTTTTGCAGATGTCAGGATTACCTCGTATGCTCTCCCACACTTCCCACACCTCCCTCGCTTTCCTTTCAACGGCCTCCTTGTGGTCTTCTCTGGGACACTCCACTCCCGAACCATAATTCCCCCAAGGCTTTCGATGCGCTTAACTCGCACACCTTCGCAGGCCAGTCAATAACCTGAAATTCTGGGTGACGACTGAACCACTTGAGCGAGTGCTCGGCTTGTGTCTGTGTGTGTGTGTGTGTGTGTGTGTTTGTGTGTGTGTATAGGTGAGTGGTGCACTAATATGATTGTGTGTGGTTCTGGGTGGGCATGTGCGCGGACAGAGGGTAACAGAGAGCTTTCTAACAAATGAATGTAATTTTCAGCACTTGAATATCCGTCGATTGTGACCAGCTCTCCAGGACCCAAGGCGCACATCCACCCATGAAATGATACAGTCACCCCATCCCTTCTTGCCCTCTCTTGAATATTCATGGGCTCATACCAAGTATCTAAAGGTCTCCAGCAGTGTCTCCCAGTAGGTATCACAGATGGAAAGTTCTTCTCATCTGTATAGATTACCTTCTGCCAAAATTGTAAACCATAATGGATGTGCTGCTCAGCAAACTGCAGTCGTCCCGTCTTGGTGACCACCGTTGACTCCTCACCTCAGCCCTGCCTCACGTGTCCGACGTCTTGTGGTCACTGGACGACACCGAAGTCCTAAATCCCTCGTCCAGGTGACGGTGGTCGTTCTGGGGGCTTGCCTGATAGCATGGATGAGTCTTGCGTCGTCGGCAGGTGATGTGACACGAGGGCGACCAGACCTTGGCTTCGTCTCGACATGTTCTTCGCCCTAAAACTGCAGCATCCATCGCTTTATAGTAATAACCTTATTGATCACCATGATCCTACTGAATTCCCAAATCGATGTTCCAGCCTGAGAGTGACCTGCTATCAGGGTTTGGTTACCATCACCTCCGGGCGGGCCATTGGCTCGAGTATTAGGTGAACATAGCCCACGTCCTCCAACCAGATTATCCATAACTGTTGAACATTAAGTTACCACACAAACACACTATGATAACACAATACTGGCTCTCCCAGGAAACATCTGCCAGCTTTCACGAGGTTTCCATTCACTTCATTCTAAGTAAAAATGTTACATCAACATTTATTCAATTCCCAATAATTACGGAGTTACCCACTGAATGTGGCAGTGATTTCCCGGGACCTCATGTATATACAGGTCATTTCCCGGGACCTGTATATATAGGTCATTTCTGGGACGTCATGTATATATAGGTCATTTCCCGGAACATCCTGTGTATAAAGGCCATTTCCCTGGGCATCCTGTATATACAGGTCATTTCCCGGGGCATCCTGTATATACAGATCATTCCCCGGGCATCCTGTATATACAGGTCATTCCCCGTGACATCCTGTATATACAGGTCATTTCCGGGACGTCTTTTATACACAAATCATTTTCCTAAACATCTTGTGTATACAGGCCATTTCCCTGAGCATCCCGTATATGCAGCTCATTTCCCGGGTCATCCTGTATATACAGGTAATTACCCGGGATATCCTGTGTATACTGCTCGCTTCCCGGGACATCCTGTATATACAGGTTATTTCTCGGGACATCCTATATATACTGTTCATTTCCCGGGACTTCCTGTATATACAAGTTATTTCTCGGGACATCCTACATATACTGGTCATTTCCGGGAACTTCCTGTATATACAGGTTATTTTCAAGGACATCCTGTGTATACAAGTCATTTCCCAGGACGCCCTGTATATATATAGGTCATTTCGGCAAAATATACGAAATCATGAGAATAACATATTGATAAAGATGACCTGTGCCATACCCTTCATTTTATCTTTTTTCTTCTTTCATATCTAGTCGCCGTCTCACGTGTTAGCGAGGTAGCGCAAGGAAACAGACGAAAGAATGGCCCAACCCAACCACATACACATGTATATACATAAATGCCCACACACGCATCTATACGTTTCAACGTATACATATATATACATACACAGACATACATACACATGGACATATTCATACTTGCTGCCTTCATCCATTCCTGTCGCCACTCCGCCACACATGAAATGCCATCCCCCTCCCCCAAGGTGCGCGCGAGGTAGCACTATGGAAAAGACAACAAAGGCCACATTCGTTCACACTCAGTCTCTAGCTGTCATGTGTAATGCACCGAAACCACAGCTACCTTTCCACGTCCAGGCCCCACAAAACTTTCGATGGTTTACCCCAGACACTTCACATGCCTTGGTTCAATCCATTGACAGCACGTCGACCTCGGTATACCACATCGTTCCAATTAACTCTCTTCCTTGCACGCCTTTCACCCTCCTGTACGTTCTGGCCACGATCGCTCAAAATCTTTCTCACTCCATCTTTCCACCTCCAATTAGGTCTCCCACTTCTCGTTCCCTCCAATTTTGGCACATATATCCTCTTTGTCAATCTTTCCTCACTCATTCTCTCAAAGTGAACAAACCATTTCAATAAACCCACGTCTGCATTCTGAACCACACTCTTTTTATTACCACACGTCTCTCTTACCCTTTCATTACTTACTCGATCAAATTGCCTCACACCACATATTGTCCTCAAACATTTCATTTCCAACACATCCATCCTCTTCCGCACAACCCTACCTATAGCCCATGCCTCGCATCCATATAACATTACGGGAACCACTATTCCTTCAAACAAACACATTTCTGCACTCCGAGATAACGTTCTCGCCTTCACACGTTCTTCAACGCCCTCAGGACCTTCGCCTCCTTCCCCAGCCTGTGACTCACTTCCGCTTCCATGGTTCCATCCGCAGATAAATCCACTCCCAGATATCTAAAACACTTCACTTCCTCCAGTTTCTCTACATTCAAACTTACCTCCCAATCTACTCGTCCCTCAACCCTTCTGAACCTTAGATCCTTGCTCTTATTCGCATTTACTCTCAGCTTTCTTCTTTCACACACTTTACCAAACCCTGTCACCAACTTCTGCAGTTTCTGACCCGAATCAGCCACCAGCGCTGTATCATCGGCGAACAACAACCGACTCACTTCTCAAGATCTATCGTCCACAACAAACTGCACACTTGACCCCCTCTCAAAAACTCTTGCATTCACCTCCCTAAAAACCCCATCCATAAACAAATTAAAAAACCATGGAGACATCACGCACCCTTGCCGCAAACCGACATTCAATGAGAACCACTCACTTTCCTCTCTTCCTACTCGTACACATGCTTTACATCCTTGGTGAAATCTTTTCACTGCTTCTAACAACTTGCCTCCCACACCATATACTCATAATACCTTCCACAGAGCATCTTTATCAACTCTATCATATGCCTTCTCCAGATCCATAAATGTTACATACAAATCCATCTGTTTTTCTAAATATTTCTCACATACATTCTTCAAAGCAAACTCCTGATCCACACATCCTCTACCACTTCTGAAACCACACTGCTCTTCCCCAATCTGATGCTCTGTACATGCTTTCACCCTCTCTATCAATACCCTCCCATAATTTCCCAGGAATACTCAACAAACTTGTACCTCTGTAATTTGAGCACTCACCTTTATTCCCTTTGCCTTTGCACAGTGGTACTATGCATACATTCCGCCAATCCTCAGTCACTTGACCATGACTTATACATACATTGAATATCCTTATCAATCAGTCAACAACACAGTCACCCCCTTTTTGGATAAATTCCACGCAATATCATCTAAACCCGCAGCCTTGCTGGCTTTCATCTTCCGCGAAGCTTTTACTACCTTTTCTCTGTTTACTGAACCATTCTCCCTTACCCTCTCACTTCGCACACCACACCGACCAAAACACCCTATATCTGCCACTCAATCATCAAACACATTCAACAAACTTTCAAAGTACTCACTCCATCTCCTTCTCACTTCACCACTACTTGTTATTACCTCCCCATTAGCCCCCTTCACCGATATTCCCATTTGTTCTCTTGTCTTATACACTTTATTTACCTCCTTCCAAAAGATCTTTTTATTCTTTCTAAAATTTAATGATGGTCCCTCACCCCAACTCTCATTTGCCCTCTTTTCCACCTCTTGCACCTTTCTCATGCCACAGGCATCTTTTGCACAAGCCATCGCTGCTTCCCTAAATACATCCCATTACTCCCCCACTCCCCTTTCATTATTTGCTCTCACCTTATTCCATTCTGCACTCAATCTCTCCCGGTGTATCCTCACATAATTCTCATTTCCATGCTCATTTACTTTCACCCTAACATTCTTTTTTTCTTTTCTGAAAATCTCTACAAATCTTCACCTTCGCCTCCATAAGATAATGATCAGACATCCCTTCAGTTGCCCTCTCAGCACATTAATATCCAAGTCTCCCTTTCACGTGCCTATCAATTAACACGTTGTCCAGTAACGCTCTCTGGCCATCTCTCCTACTTACATACGTATACTTATGGGTATATCTCTTTTTAAACCAGGTATTCCCAATCACCAGTCCTTTTTCGGAACACAAATCTACAAGCTCTTCACCATTTCCATTTACAATACTGAACATCCCATGTATACCAATTATACCCTCAACTGCCACATTACTCACCTTTGCATTCAAGTCATCCATTACTATAACCCGGTATCGTGCATCAAAGCTGCTAACACACTCACTCAGCTGCTCCTAAAGGACTTGCCTCTCATGATCTTTCTTCTTATGACTAGGTGCATAGGTATCAATAATCACCCATCTCTCTCCATCCACTTTAAGTTTTACCCTTATCAATCTAGAGTTTACTTTCTCACACTCTATCACATACTCCCACAACTCCTGCTTGAGGAGTAGTGCTACTCCTTCCTTTGTTCTTGTCCTCTCACCAGCCTCTGACTTTACTCCCAAAACATTTCCAAACCACTCTTCCCCTTTACCCTCGTCCTTCGTTTCACTCAGAGGCAAAACATCCAAGTTCTTTTCCTCAAACATACTACCTATCTCTCCTTTTTTCTCTTAATGGTTACATCCACATACATTTAGACACCCCAATCTGAGCCATCGAGGAGGATGAGCACTCCCTGCATGACTCCTTCTTCTGTTTCCTCTTTTAGAAAGTTAAAAACACAAGGAGGGGAGAGTTTCTAGCACCCCGCTCACGTCCCCTTTAGTCGCCTTCTACGATACTCGTGGAATGCGCGGGAGGTATTCTTTCTCTCCTATCCCCTTCAAATTTCTAGATATTCTACTGTAAATGTGCCCATGAAATTAATGCACTGAAGGCAACATTGAACAGAAAACAGTTATACAAATGACCAAGACGTAGTCACTATCGATGACACATGGTCAGACGTAGCACCACATCCGCTGTGCGTCAAAGTCAGAACAACATAATAATAGCTAATAAATATTTGGGTAAAACAATGAATAATGTGAATGAAAACATGACAAACCACAATACCCTAACGTATTTTACCAAAGTATCATATCATATAGTCTATATGATGCAGTATATGAATTACTAGATGTGAATCCTAAATATTTCCCGGGTTATGATAACTATCCTCCCATATCCCTCACCACCTGGCCTTCACCGCACTCCCTGTCCACGAAGTTGGGCCGGCGGCCACTATTCAAGTATAACGTCGTGATGATTCATGACTAATACGAAGCCTCGCATCTTCTGGTCCACACGAATGTTGTGCGACGCCCCAGTGTTTCTTATGTGCTACTTCTACCATGTCTTTGGATTGTTTGCCAGTAATGTTATATATGCATGTGTAGTGCACGTGCATGACATTTCAAAGTTTGGAAATGATTCCTTCCTATGGCCGTGTGCTATGATGAGTGTGAGTGTTGTGGTGGAGGAATGTGAGCCTCACCACTGTGGTCTCTTGTTATCAAACAGCTAGAACTAGTCTGCGCCCGATCACCCAGCCTTACCTCATCCCTGGCCTTGGCCAATACCCAGCTGGGGAGCCGGGAAGGGGGGAGGGGGGGTGAAACTTTGGGTTGAAGGTGTACATACAGAGGGGATGGGTCTGCTCCACACAGCTTACGTTTTTTGACCAAAACGTACGTACAGACTCACTAAAGAGTCTACCAAAACGCGCAGTTACCACTTATTTAGATGTCGTCCGTCCTTCATGAACGTATCAGAGAGATGATATCCCAGCTATCACCTCTCGCCAAACATCCCTCGCACTCTACCGTGATGCTGCTGTCCTCTTTCTGTTCTACAGCTATCATTTCGTCCACTGATTCGTGAGCTGTGCCTACACGTATCACTTCTACCACGGCTTGGACCTACTGTGCGTGCCTGGCTGCTGCATCCTGTAGGTTTCGTGTGGAGACCAGCTACACGAGGATTAATCGTTATGATGCCATTTTCTTTCTTTACACAGCAAACTGTGGAATTGTCTTCTGTCTTACATCTCTGTTCCTATTACCTTTTCACCTTTCAGCTTCAGGTCTACGAACACCTCTGTCAACTCTGAATTTCATGCATTTTCTTGCAAATTACTTTTAAATTCCATAGCTTTGCTGATTAAGGACAGAAGATGGCATAAAGGTGCCAGACACGTACTACACTTCCAAGCTGTGGTGGCGGTGACACGTGTCGACAGCTCACGAGATCAGAGTACGGATATGACTGGAGCATCACGGTAGATTGCAACGGATGTTTGGCGAAAAGTGATAGCTGGTGAGCTAATTTGGCGGAAGTTTTGTTTTATTCCACTCTGGCTACGGAAGCAGTAGAGGAAGAGCCAACTTTGAACATGCGATCTGTAGGAATGGAATAATTGATAACAAGAAAAAATAATTGCCTTTACAACACCCCCAGCATTGAGCAAGCAAATCTTGCAATACTCATCACGTGGGTCTTCCAGGAGAGAAAGTAGGCTGGGTTCATGCCTAACACATTCATGTCTTTTAATAGTTGAACTGTAGTGTTCTGAAGTCTAAGAGTGAGAAATGGATGAGATCTAGAACATTTTATTGAAAAGTTAGGTTTTTACACAGAAGGTGTCCTGTTTACTGGTACCCCACATTAAGGAACGTAAGGGAGGAGATATGTTAAACAAAGAAGTATAGCGAGTAGAGTGAGGAAAAAAAGGGAATGTGAATTGAAGAAGATAAAGTAGAGTCACCGTCGTAAGAATAAAAAGGACTAAAGGATGAAGATATTAGATAAAAAATGGACATAGGATAAAACCCGAGGTACACCCCTCACCATTGTTGATAGGATGCGAGTATGTCGCTCCATCAACAAGTACGGTAAAGGCAAATTAGAGAAGAACTATATATTAGAGAACAGAGGGAAGCAAATACACCAAAACAAAGGAGTTGAGAAAGCAAAGACTTGCATCAAACCCCAAGTGCTCTAGAGGTTTCCAGGCTCACTACAAAAGATTCACAAATTCCTTGAGAAAGGAGGATCAAAGGACCAAACATGGTACGAGAGGGAAAGAAGGGATTGTGATTCTGCCTATTGAAGATGTTAGTTAAGGAGACTTTCTAGATCTTTAGAGACAGTAGAAGTGAGAGCGCCAGGGCGATAGTTGGAAAGTTAGAACGCTCTTCTTTCATGCAAATGAGCTAAGGCAAAAATCTGAGCATTTTCCAGGGTCCAGTCCTTTAAAAGAAGAGAAGGTATAACATTCACATCACACGCCTTGTCCACTTATGGCTGGTAGAGTACTTGGATGAACTTGCAAGAAGGAAGTCCATGTGAAGATGATGACCCCTTGCCGCAGACATTGTCTATAAAGAGCAAACAATCATCCGTTTAGGCTACTGCTGGACTGATCTAAAACTAATGATTGTTAACTTCTTTCTAAGATTAAGAGTTACCGTTCTCTACTCACCCGAGAATCAAAGAAAATATTGTGCTGTGATCTGACGTGGTGGCCAGCACCAGGTGACACCCAGCCAGGCGCTGCTCCACCACCTGACTCACTATCATGTCCACTTTATCTAGGGACACACCAAACACGTTACTCACGCCGACTTCTCCGTACAGTTCCCTCATAACCATCATCCATAGCAGGTGCCAGAGTATAAGTGAACAAAATGAGGAAAGCATCGTTGTTGCTGGAAAGATAAGTATCATCAGAATTATTTTTTAAGATGTCACTTGTCATCGCCACAACATGTTGGATCATCTGAAGTTTGCCTCCCCATCCTCCCACATCCTTCCATGCTAGTCTTGTTTACGTTACGTTAGGTTACATTTGGTTAGATTAAGGTGAGGGGTGCAGGAGAAAGTTAGATTACACTAGGTTAGGTTTGGGTTCTAACCTACCTTAACCAAACCTAACCTAAGATTAATGTATGTAAGAGTACTAACCTAACCTAATCTAGCCTAGCCTTACCTACCTTATCATAACCCAACCTGATCTAAGCTAATCTAACCTTAGCTAATTTAATCTAATCTAATCTAATCTAATCTAGCCTAGTATACCTACCTTAACCTAACCCAACATAACCTACCCTAACAAAGAAAATATTGTTGGGTGGGGGGAGGGGGGAATCTTTAAGTGATCCAAATATCTTTGCTACTCTCATCAACTCTTGTTAACCACTAGTATAGAACGAGGGAAATGATATTTGCAAGTCTGTTTTGCCTAAGAGAGCACAAGCTATCACGGTGCCACTATAATTCATGTACCTAAGCTTATATGTACAAAGTGATAGACAGTTTATACGACAGTCCAGAGATAACTCTGGGGTCATTGAATTTTGTTGGTATTTTACAACACATCTAATCTACAGGGTGTGATCCACTTAAACGGAATCATACGTATGATAAAGAGTGATAAATTTCATGGTATTTTCATTTATAGCATTTCTTCGACAAGTTATTCATAACGACTTATGCATCTTGTTCATCAAACACCTGTGTGTAATAGGTTCAAGATTTTGAGTGCCTTCATTAAAGTTTATAATGTCTGCTCCGAAATACGTGAACCACATATTATGACAATTCTCACCTAACATCTTTGGGTGACCGTATTATCATCTTTATCCTTTATAAATCTGACAAAGATGGATTATTGATTATTCCTTATGATCCCATTTAAATGGACGACTCAGCTGTATTTCATGGAGCATATTCTCACATATCATTCATTGATCGTTTACATCTGGTGGCCATTCATCATCTTCTGGAAGATGACGACCTCTCTCGGAATTCAGCGTCACAAAATTATTGTTAGCCTGAGAAATAGAGAGAGTGAACCTGTTCCATTTCTAGCTTCTGATCATAGGCTGTTGTTCAATCATCTACACTTGTCATCCACTCCCTTCCATTCCCAATTAGTGTCTGAAGTGTTGTTTACCTTGTTCAAAGGTGCGAGATTCGTGTGGAAGAACCTATACAAACAATAGAATCATCATTACATTTTTTCTCATTATTTCCAACCAGTACACGACTTGTAGTTTACATGATTGTCCCTAGTCAACCACCAGAAATTTGCATATTCTCATCTTGATTGTTTCTCGCCTCAACATGAAGATCAAAGCTCATGTAGAGGTCGTAAGATAAAAGAAAGAAATGTAAATATTAATCCATAAACTTCACGTGCCATCAACGTGTCGAGAATGCTGGTAATGCCGTACATTGGGTCAAATATCATAGAAACGTGAAGATTTACATGGAATATCTAAATGTTTCAACATACAGTCTCCACGTCTGGTTTGCGTGAAGATTTACGTGGAATATTCAAATGTTTTAGCATACAGACTTCACATCTGGTTTGTTACATGAAAGATTTTTGTTAGAATGATATGTTTCAGAATCATAATCTAGTATCACTAACATTCACAGAATAATACTTTCTAAGATCATGGCATTAAACTCCTGAGTATTAATATTTTCAGTCTTTGTGACAACAGCTGATGAACTCAAGCCATTCATTGTTGCTGAGATACAAATAGTAAAAGAAAAGAAGACAAAAGAATCGATTGAACAATGTCTTAAAGTTTCAGAGGTAACAGGAAATGATGAAACAAAGTTAAAAATGCCAAATTGATTCGATACATATATGGTAGCTAAGAAAGTGGACAATGAAGAAATTAGATAATAGAGAATCTAAAACGTTTGTAAATATTA
This sequence comes from Panulirus ornatus, assembly GCF_036320965.1. Classification (NCBI taxonomy): domain Eukaryota; kingdom Metazoa; phylum Arthropoda; class Malacostraca; order Decapoda; family Palinuridae; genus Panulirus; species Panulirus ornatus. Next base: position 332,939 of record NC_092260.1, read on the forward strand.
GGAAAAAGTGATGCTTATCAAAATAATACTCACATGATGGAAGAATATATATATATATATATATGTATATATATATATATATATATATATATATATATATATATATATATATATATATATATATATATATATTTTTTTTTTTTTTTTTCCTTTGTCGCTGTCTCCCGCGTTTGCGAGGTAGCGCAAGGAAACAGACGAAAGAAATGGCCCAACCCACCCCCATACACATGTATATACATACGTCCACACACGCAAATATACATACCTACACAGCTTTCCATGGTTTACCCCAGACGCTTCACATGCCTTGATTCAATCCACTGACAGCACGTCAACCCCGGTATACCACATCGCTCCAATTCACTCTATTCCTTGCCCTCCTTTCACCCTCCTGCATGTTCAGGCCCCGATCACACAAAATCTTTTTCACTCCATCTTTCCACCTCCAATTTGGTCTCCCTCTTCTCCTCGTTCCCTCCACCTCCGACACATATATCCTCTTGGTCAATCTTGCCTCACTCATTCTCTCCATGTGCCCAAACCATTTCAAAACACCCTCTTCTGCTCTCTCAACCACGCTCTTTTTATTTCCACACATCTCTCTTACCCTTACGTTACTTACTCGATCAAACCACCTCACACCACACATTGTCCTCAAACATCTCATTTCCAGCACATCCATCCTCCTGCGCACAACTCTATCCATAGCCCACGCCTCGCAACCATACAACATTTTTGGAACCACTATTCCTTCAAACATACCCATTTTTGCTTTCCGAGATAATGTTCTCGACTTCCACACATTCTTCAAGGCTCCCAGAATTTTCGCCCCCTCCCCCACCCTATGATCCACTTCCGCTTCCATGGTTCCATCCGCTGCCAGATCCACTCCCAGATATCTAAAACACTTCACTTCCTCCAGTTTTTCTCCATTCAAACTCACCTCCCAATTGACTTGACCCTCAACCCTACTGTACCTAATAACCTTGCTCTTATTCACATTTACTCTTAACTTTCTTCTTTCACACACTTTACCAAACTCAGTCACCAGCTTCTGCAGTTTCTCACATGAATCAGCCACCAGCGCTGTATCATCAGCGAACAACAACTGACTCACTTCCCAAGCTCTATCATCCCCAACAGACTTCATACTTGCCCCTCTTTCCAAAACTCTTGCATTCATCTCCCTAACAACCCCATCCATAAACAAATTAAACAACCATGGAGACATCACACACCCCTGCCGCAAAGCTACATATATATATATATATATATATATATATATATATATATATATATATATATATATATATATATATATATATATATATATATATATATATATATATATATATATATATATATATATATATATATATTCATATATATGGATGGGGTTGTTAGGGATGTGAATGCAAGAGTTTTGGAAAGAGGGGCAAGTATGAAGTCTGTTGTGGATGAGAGAGCTTGGGAAGTGAGTCAGTTGTTGTTCGCTGATGATATAGCGCTGGTGGCTGATTCATGTGAGAAACTGCAGAAGCTGGTGACTGAGTTTGGTAAAGTGTGTGAAAGAAGAAAGTTAAGAGTAAATGTGAATAAGAGCAAGGTTATTAGGCACAGTAGGGTTGAGGGTCAAGTCAATTGGGAGGTAAGTTTGAATGGAGAAAAACTGGAGGAAGTAAAGTGTTTTAGATATCTGGGAGTGGATCTGGCAGCGGATGGAACCATGGAAGCGGAAGTGAATCATAGGGTGGGGGAGGGGGCGAAAATCCTAGGAGCCTTGAAGAATGTGTGGAAGTCGAGAACATTATCTCGGAAAGCAAAAATGGGTGTGTTTGAAGGAATAGTGGTTCCAACAATGTTGTATGGTTGCGAGGCGTGGGCTATGGATAGAGTTGTGCGCAGGAGGGTGGATGTGCTGGAAATGAGATGTTTGAGGACAATGTGTGGTGTGCGGTGGTTTGATCGAGTAAGTAACGTAAGGGTAAGAGAGATGTGTGGAAATAAAAAGAGCGTGGTTGAGAGAGCAGAAGAGGGTGTTTTGAAATGGTTTGGGCACATGGAGAGAATGAGTGAGGAAAGATTGACCAAGAGGATATATGTGTCGGAGGTGGAGGGAACGAGAAGTGGGAGACCAAATTGGAGGTGGAAAGATGGAGTGAAAAAGATTTTGTGTGATCGGGGCCTGAACATGCAGGAGGGTGAAAGGAGGGTAAGGAATAGAGTGAATTGGATCGATGTGGTATACCGGGGTTGACGTGCTGTCAGTGCATTGAATCAGGGCGTGTGAAGCGTCTGGGGTAAACCATGGAAAGTTGTGTGGGGCCTGGATGTGGAAAGGGAGCTGTGGTTTCGGGCATTATTGCATGACAGCTAGAGACTGAGTGTGAACGAATGGGGCCTTTGTTGTCTTTTCCTAGTGCTCCCTCGCACACATGAGGGGGGAGTGGGATGGTATTCCATGTGTGGCGAGGTGGCGATGGAAATGAATAAAGGCAGACAGTGTGAATTGTGTGCATGGGTATATATGTATGTGTTTGTGTGTGTATATATATTTGTACAGTGAGATGTATAGGAATATATATTTGCGTGTGTGGACGTGTATGTATATACATTGTGTATGGGGGTGGGTTGGGCCATTTCTTTCGTCTGTTTCCTTGCGCTACCTCGCAAACGCGGGAGACAGCGACAAAGCAAAATAAATAAATGAAATAATATATACATATATGTATATATATATATATATATATATATATATATATATATATATATATATATATATATATATATATATGTATATATATATATATATATATATATATATATATATATATATATATATATATATATATATATATATATATATATATATATATATATATATATATATATATATACATATATATATATATATATATATATATATATATATATATATATATATATATATATATATATTTTTTTTTTTTTCATTCAAACTATTCGCCATTTCCCGCGTTAGCGAGGTAGCGTTAAGAACAGAGGACTGGGCCTTGGAGGGAATATCCTCACCTGGCCCCCTTCTCTGTTCCTTTTTTTGGAAAATTAAAAAAAAAACGAGAGGGGAAGATTTCCAGCCCCCCGCTCCCTCCCCTTTTAGTCGCCTTCTACGACACGCAGGGAATACGTGGGAAGTATTCTTTCTCCCCTATCCCCAGGGATATATATATATATATATATATATATATATATATATATATATATATATATATATATATATATATATATATATATATATATGTATATATATATATATATATATATATATATATATATATATATATATATAAGTATATATATATATATATATATATATATATATATATATATATATATATATATATATATATATATATATATATATATATATATATATATATATATATATATATATATATATATATTTTTTTTTTTTATACTTTGTCGCTGTCTCCCGCGTTTGCGAGGTAGCGCAAGGAAACAGACGAAAGAAATGGCCCAGCCCCCCCCATACACATGTACATACACACGTCCACACACGCAAATATACATACCTACACAGCTTTCCTTGGTTTACCCCGGACGCTTCACATGCCTTGATTCAATCCACTGACAGCACGTCAACCCCTGTATACCACATCGCTCCAATTCACTCTATTCCTTGCCCTCCTTTCACCCTCCTGCATGTTCAGGCCCCGATCACACAAAATCCTTTCCACTCCATCTCTCCACCTCCAATTTGGTCTCCCTCTTCTCCTCGTTCCCTCCACCTCCGACACATATATCCTCTTGGTCAATCTTGCCTCACTCATTCTCTCCATGTGCCCAAACCATTTCAAAACACCCTCTTCTGCTCTCTCAACCACGCTCTTTTTATTTCCACACATCTCTCTTACCCTTACGTTACTTACTCGATCAAACCACCTCACACCACACATTGTCCTCAAACATCTCATTTCCAGCACATCCATCCTCCTGCGCACAACTCTATCCATAGCCCACGCCTCGCAACCATACAACATTGTTGGAACTACTATTCCTTCAAACATACCCATTTTTGCTTTCCGGGATAATGTTCTCGACTTCCACACATTTTTCAAGGCTCCCAAAGTTTTCGCCCCCTCCCCCACCCTATGATCCACTTCCGCTTCCATGGTTCCATCCGCTGACAGATCCACTCCCAGATATCTAAAACACTTCACTTCCTCCAGTTTTTCTCCATTCAAACTCACCTCCCAATTGACTTGACCTTCAACCCTACTGTACCTAATAACCTTGCTCTTATTCACATATATATATATATATATATATATATATATATATATATATATATATATATATATATATATATATATATATATATATATATTATATTCTTAAGAGTCCACGGGAAAAATGAAACACAATAAGTTCCCAAGTGCACTTTCGTGTAATAATCACATCATCAGGGGAGACACAAGAGAGAAATATAACAGTCAGTTAATATACAACGAAGAGACGTAGCTGGGACGCCATTTGGTAAATTTGCAATCGTCCAAGACAGACAACGAGCGTATCATAAACTTATTATTTCAGAAATTTTATCAACAAGAAAGTTATTAAATCTGTATAGACCATACCTAATATTAAGATTATAGTTCGATATACTCTGGACTGCAAATACGTAATGCCCTAAGGAACATAGATTGAAGTGACGATAATTTAACTCTGTCATGTTGAGATGAGTAATAATGATATAATAATATATGAGCATACATTAGTAGGTTTTCTGCATATGCTAAACTTAAACTTGTTTCCTTGCCTATGCATCATACTATCTAAAAAATGGTAACATACCATTATTTTCATTTTCTACAATAAATTTGATGGAAGGAACCAAATTGTTAAATAAGGGGAGAAATATTTGTAAATCTTCATTTGTTGGCCAAACAAAAAAAAAAAAAAATCATCTACATACGTAAAACAAACTGCATTAGAAGTTAAGATATCCTTTAATAATATTGTTTCAAAAAATTCCATGTAAAGATTACTTAGTTCAGGTGACAGAGGGTTACCTAATGCCATAAAAAATTTTTGAGCATGATAATCTATATTGAATTGAAATACACGGTCTTTTATACACAATTTTATCAGCTCAATGAAATCTGACTCTGAAACAGGTAAATGAATATCATCCAAGACATCAAATAAAAATTCTAAAAGGTTATCAACTGGAACTTTTGTGAAAAGTGAGGAAACATCAGAGCTAACAAGTTTGAAATCAAAATTAACATGGATATTGTTAAGCTTGTTAATTAAATCTACATTGTTCATGATATTAGAATTTGATATCTTACCAAATAATGGGCTTAATAAAGAAACTACCCGTTTTGACATTTTATATGTGATGGAGCCTACTGAACTCACTATACGTCTTGCTGGAAAATTTTGCTTATGTGTTTTGATAAGTCCATACATATATGGCAATGAAGGGGACAAAGATACAAAATTTTGATAAGAAAACCATTACCTTTCGACAACAACTTCAGTTCTTTATTGAGATGGAAATGAACTGCTTCCGGGGGATTCTTACTGAGTTTAGAATATGTTGTGTCATCATTTAAAAGGTCAGTCATTTTAGATAAGTGAATCATCTCAACATGACAGAGTTAGATTATCATAATTTCAATCTATGTTCCTGAGGACATTACGTATTTGCAGTCCAGACTTTATTGATGATGAGTTAGAGAAGATATATTCTATTGGATCTAAGTTAAAATACCCTAGATCTTTTATTGGTAAATCCCTTAGGTTAGCAAAGAAAGCCTTTGATAGAGTTGAGCCCAAACCTCCCATTTATTCTACTTCCCATTTTGCATAAACCCTTTAGTATAAATTTTGCCTTCAGCAACAATAATACTATAAAGAATATTTTAATCAGGAATTCACCAGAAAATTCTCCTGGGTGCATCTATAAAGTGCCATGTAGAAACTGTAATGAGGTTTATGTTAGGCAGACTGGTAAGGATCTTTCTGTTAGACTTAAGCAACATAGATATAGTATAAGAACGGGACAAGAATCAAATGCCTTATCTAATCACGTTAAAATCTATGATCATTGTATTGACTGGAGTCATGCCATCTCAGTTATTAAACCTAAATCTATTACCACGAGAAATATCATTAAATCCTCTATTATAAAATACACAAAGAATTATAATCTTAATATCAGTGATGGTCTATACAAATTGGATAACTTTATTGTTGATTAAATTTGTGAAATGATAAGTTCATGATACGCTCGTTGTCTATCTTAGACAATCGGATGTTTACCAAATGGCGTTCTAGCTACGTCTCTTCGTTGTATATCAACTGACTGTTATATTTCTCTCTTGTGTCTCCTCTGATGATGTGATTATTACACGAAAGTGCACTTGGGAACTCATCGTGTTTCATTTTCCCCGTGGACTCTTAGGAATATACTTGATCACGCACAAAATTATGATCCTTTCCAACATATGTAATCATTATTATTATTATTATTATTATTATTATTATTATTGTAATCATTATTATCATTATTATACATGGTCGCTGTCTTCCGAGTTAGCGAGGTAGCGCAACCCACCCACATGCAAATACATATACATAAACGCCCACACAGGCACATATACATACCTATACATTTAACGTATACACACATATACATACACAGACATATACATATATATACACATGTGCATATTCATATTTGCTGCCTTCATCCATTTACGTCGTCACCCCGCCACACTTGAAACAGCATCTCACTCCCCCCTACCCCCTCCGCGCAGGAGGTAGCGCTTGGAACAAAGGCCACATTCGTTCACACTCAGTCTCTAGCTGTCATGTGTAATGCACCAAAACCACAGCTCCCCCTCTACATCCAGGCCCAACAAAACTTTCCATGGTTTGCCCCAGACGCTTCACATGCCCTGGTTCAATCCACTGACAGCATGTCGAACCCGGTATACCACATCGTTCCAATTCACTCTATTCCTTCCGCGATTTCACCCTCCTGTACGTACAGGTCCCAATCGCTCAAATTCTTTTTCGTTCCATCCTTCCACCTTCAATTTGGTCTCCCACTTCTCCTCCTTCCCTCCACCTCTGACACATATATCCTCCTTGTCCATCTTTCGTCACTCATTCTCTCCATGTGACCAAACCATTTTAATACACACACTTCTGCTCTCTCAACCGCACTCTTTTTATTATCACGCATCTCTTACTACTCGATCAAACCACCTCACACAACATATTGTCCTCAAACATTTCATTTCCATCACATCCACCCTCCTCCGCACAGCCTATCTATAGCCCATGCCTCAAAACCTTTATAACACTGTTGGAACCACTATTCCTTCAAACAAACTCATTTTTGCTCTTCGAGGTAACGTTCTCGCCTTCCACACAATCTTCAACGCTCCCAGAACCTTCGCCATCTGCCCCACCCTGTAACTCAATTCCGCTTTAATGGTTCAATTCGCTGCCAAATCCACTCCCAGATATCTAAAACACTTCACTTTCTCTTGTTTTTCTCCATTCAAACTTTCCTCCCAGTTAACATGTCCCTCAACCCTACTGAACCTAATAACCTTGCACTTATTCACATTTACTCTCAGCTTTCTTCTTTCATACACTTTACCAAACTCAGTCATCAACTTCTGCAGTTTCTCACCCGAATCAGCCACCAGCTATGCATCATCACCGAACAATAACTGACTCACTTCCCAAGGCCTCTCATCCAAAACAGACTGAAACTCTTGCATTCACCTCTCTACCAACCCCATCCATAAACAAATCAAGCAACCAGTGAGACATCACACACTACTGCCGCAAGCCGACATTCAGTGGGAACCAATTACTTTCCTCTCTTCCTACTCGTACACATGCCTTACATCTTCGATGAAAACTTTTCACTGCTTCTAGCAATTTACCTCCCATACCTTATACTCTTAATACCTTCCACAAAGCATCTCTATCAACTCTATCATATGCCTTCTCTAGATCCATAAATGCTACATACAAATCCATTTGCTTTTCTAAGTATTTCTCCCATACATTCTTCAAACTAAACACCTGATCCACACACCTTCTACTACTACTGAAACCACACTGCTCTTCCCCATTCTGATGCTCTGTACATGCCTTTACTCTCTCAGTCAATACCCTCCTATGTAATTTCCCAGGAATAATCAACAAACTTATACCTCTGTAATTTGCGCACTCACTTTTATTCTCTTCGCCTTTGTATAATGGCACTATGCATGCAGTCCGCCAATCCTCAGACACTTCACCTTCAAGCATACATACATTGAATATCATTACCAACCAGTCAGCAACACAGTCATCCCTTTTTTTTAATGAATTCCACTGCAATAGCATTCAATTCCGCCGCCTTGCCGACTTTCATCTTTCGCAATGCTTTCACTACCTCTTCTCTGTTCACCAAACCTGACCGACTCACTTTGCATACCACCTCGACCAAAACCCCCTATATCTGACACTCTATCATCAAACACATTCAACAAACCTTCAAAACACTCACTGGCTGCTTCTCACCTCACCACTAATTGTTACTACCTCCCCATTAGCCTTCTTCACCGATGTTCCCATTTCTTCTTTTGTTTTACGCACTTTATTTACCTCCTTCCAAAAGATCTTTTTATTCTCCCTAAAATTTAATGATACTCTCTCACCCCAACTCTCATTTGCCCTCTTTTTCGCCTCTTGGGCCTTTCTCTTGACCTCCTGCCTCTTTCTTTTATACATCTCCCAGTCATTCGCACTAATTCAGTGCAAAATTCGGCTTGGAAGTAAAGTCAGGGGTTGGTGAGAAGACAAGAGCAGAGGAAGGAGTAGCACTACTCCTGAAGCAGGAGTTGTGGGGTTATGTGATAGAGTGTAAGAAAGTAAACTCTAGATTGATATGGGTAAAACTAAAAGTGGATGGAGAGGGATGGGTTATCCTTGGTGCCTATCCACTTGGTCATGAGAAGAAAGATCATGAGAGGCAAGTGTTTTGGGAGCAGCTGAGCGAGTGTGCTACCAGCATTGATGCACGAGATCGGGTTATAGTGAAGGGTGATTTCAATGCAAAGGTGAGTAATGTAGCAGTTGAGGGTATAATTGGTGCACATGGGGTGTTCAGTGTTGAAAATGGAAATGGTGAAGTGCTTGTAGATTTGTGTACTGAAACAGGACCTGTGATTGGGAATACCTGGTTTAAAAAGAGAGATAATCATAAGTATACGTGTTGATTGATAGGCGCGAGAAAGAGACTTTTTTGGATGTTAATGTGCTGAGAAGGGCAACTTGAGGGATGTCTGACAATCACCTTGTGGAAGCAAAGGTGAAGATTTGTAGAGGTTGAAAAGCAGAGAGAAAGTTGGGGTAAAGAGAATGATGACAGTAAGTGAGCTTGGAAAGGAGACTTGTGTGAGAAAGTACATGGAGAGATTGAGTGCAGAATGGAAAAAGGTGAGAGAAAGTAAATGACTTGAGGGGAGTGGGGGAGGAATGTGGTGTATGAAGTGAAGCAGTGATGGCTCACGCAAAAGATGCTTGCAGCATAATATATCTATTTATTTTGCTTTGCCGCTGTCTCCCGCGTTAGCGAGGTAGCGCAAGCAAACAGACGAAAGAATGGCCCAACCCACCCACATACACATGTATATACATACACGTCCACACACTCTAATACATATACCTATACATCTCAACGTATACATATATATACACACACAGACATATACATATATATACATGTACATAATTCATACCGTCTGTCTTTATTCATTCCCATCGCCACCTCGCCCATATGAAAAGAAACCCCCTCCCCCTCATGTGTGCGAGGTAGTGCTAGGAAAAGACAACAAAGGCCACATTCGTTCACAGTCAGTCCCTAGCTGTCATGTAATAATGCACCGAAACCACAGCTCCCTTTCCACATCCAGGTCCCAAAAAACTTTCCATGGTTTACCCCAGACGCTTCACATGCCCTGGTTCAATCCATTGACAGCACGTCGACCCTGGTATACCACATCGTTCCAATTCACTCTATTACTTGCACGCCTTTCACCCTTCTGCATGTTCAGGTCCCGATCACTCAAAATCTTTTTCACTCCATCTTTCCACCTTCAATTTGGTCTCCCACTTCTCGTTCCCTCCACCTCTGACACATATATCCTCTTTGTCAATCTTTCCTTACTCATTCTCTCCATATGACCGAACCATTTCAAACACCCTCTTCTGTTCTCTCACCCACACTCCTTTTATTACCACACATCTCTCTTACCCTATTATTACTTACTCGATCAAACCACCTCACACCACATATTATCCTCAAACATCTCATTTCCAGCACATTCACCCTCCTGCGCACAACTCTATTCATACCCCGCGCCTCGCGACCATACAACATTGTTGGAACCACTATTCCTTCTAACATAACCATTTTTGCTTTCCGAGATAATGTTCTCGACTTCCACACATTCTTCAAGGCTCCGAGAATTTTCGCCCCCTCCTCCACCCTATGATTCACTTCCGCTTCCATGGCTCCATCCGCTGCCAAATCCACTCCCAGATATCTAAAACACTTCACTTGCTCCAGTTTTTCTCCATTCAACTTACCTCCCGATTGACTTGACCCTCAACCCTACTGTACCTAATAACCTTGATGTTATTCACATTCACTCTCAACTTTCTTCTTTCACACACTTTACCAAGCTCAGTAACCAGCTTTTGCAGTATTTTTTTTTAAGAAGGAACAGAGAAGGGGGCCAGGTAAGGATATTCCCTCAGAGGCCCAGTCCTCTGTTCTTAACGCTACCTTGCTAACGCGGGAAATGGCGAATAGTTTGAAAGATATATATATATATATATATATATATATATATATATATATATATATATATATATATATATATATATATATATATATATATATATATATATATATATATGTATTATCTATTTATGTTCATTTTATTTTGCTTTTGTTTGAGGAAAGGAACCTGGATGTTTTGGCTCTGAGTGAAACGAAGCTCAAGGGTAAAGAGGAAGAGTGGTTTGGGAATGTCTTGGGAGTAAAATCAGGAGTTAGAGAGAGGACAAGAGCAAGGGAAGGAGTAGCAATACTCCTGAAACAGGAGTGGTGAGAGTATGTGATAGAGTGTAAGAAAGTAAACTCTAGATTGATATGGGTAAAACTGAAAGTGGATGGAGAGAGATGGGTGATTATTGGTGCATATGCACCTGGGCATGAGAAGAAAGATCATGAGAGGCAAGTGTTTTGGGAGCAGCTGAATGAGTGTGTTAGTGGTTTTGATGCACGAGACCGGGTTATAGTGATGGGTGATTTGAATGCAAAGGTGAGTAATGTGGCAGTTGAGGGAATAATTGGTATACATGGGGTGTTCAGTGTTGAAAATATAAATGGTGAAGAGCTTGTAGATTTATGTGCTGAAAGAGGACTGGTGATTGGGAATACTTGGTTTAAAAAGCGAGATATACATAAGTATACGTATGTAAGTAGGAGAGATGGCCAGAGAGCGTTATTGGATTACGTGTTAATTGATAGGCGCGCAAAAGAAAGACTTTTGGATGTCAATTTGCTGAGAGGTGCAACTGTAGGGATATATGATCATTATCTTGTGGAGGCGACGGTGAAGAAGAGAGAATGTTGGGGTGAAGAGAGTGGTGAGAGTAAGTGAGCTTGGGAAGGAGACTTGTGTGAGGAAGTACTAGGAAAGACTGAGAACAGAATGGAAAAAGATGAGAACAAAGGAGGTAAGGGGAGTGGGGGAGGAATGGGATGCATTTAGGGAAGCAGTGATGCCTTGCGCAAAAGATTCTTGTGGCATGAGAAGAGTGGGAGGTGGGGAGATTAGAAAGGGTAGTGAGCGGTGAGATGAAGAAATAAGATTATGAATGAAAGAGAAGAGAGAAGCATTTGGACGATTTTCGCAGGGAATTATTGCAAATGAGTGGGAGATGTATAAAAGAAAGAGGCAGGAGGTCAAGAGAAAGGTGCAAGAGGTGACAAAGAGGGCAAATGAGAGTTGGGGTGAGAGAGTATCATTAAATTTTAGGGAGCATAAAAATATGTTTTGGAAGGAGGTAAATAAAGTGCGTAAGACAAGAAAACAAATTGGAACTTCAGTGAAGGGGGCTAATGGGGAGGTGATAACAAGTGGTGGTGATGTGAGAAGGAGGCGGAGTGAGTATCTTGAAGGTTTGTTGAATGTGTTTGATGATAGAGTGGCAGATATGGGGTGTTTTGGTCGAGATGGTGTGCAAAGTGAGAGGGTTAGGGAAAATGATTTGGTAAACAGAGAAGAGGTAGTAAAAGCTTTTCGGAAGATGAAAGCCAGCAAGTGGGTTTGGATGGTATTGCAGTGGAATTTATAAAAGAATGGGTGACTGTGTTGTTGACTGGTCGGTAAGGTTATTTAATGTATGTATGATTCATGGTGAGGTGCCTGAGGATTGGCGGAATGCTTGTATAGTGCTATTGTACAAAGGCAAAGGAGCCAAAGGTGAGTGCTCAACTTACAGAGGTATAAGTCTGTTGAGTATTCCTGTTAAATTATATGGGAGGGTATTGACTGAGAGGGTGAAGGCATGTACAGCGCATCAGACTGGGGAAGAGCAGTGTGGTTTCAGAAGTGGTAGAGGATGTATGGATCAGGTGTTTGCTTTGAGGAATGCATGTGAGAAATATTTAGAAAAGCAAATGGATTTGTATGTAGCATTTATGGATCTGGAGAAGGCATATGATAGAGTTGATAGAGATGCTCTGTGGAAGGTATTAAGAATATATGGTGTGGGAGGCAAGTTGTTAGAAGCAGTGGAAAGTTTCTATAGAGGATGTAAGGCATGTGTACGTGTAGGAAGAGAGGAAAGTGATTGGTTCTCAGTGAATGTAGGTTTGCGGCAGGGGTGTGTGATGTCTCCATGGTTGTTTAATTTGTTTATGGATGGGGTTGTTAGGGAGGTGAAAGCAAGGTTTTGGAAAGAGGGGCAAGTATGCAGTCTGTTGTGGATGAGAGATCTTGGGAAGTAAGTCAGTTGTTGTTCCCTGATGATACAGCGCTGGTGGCTGATTCATGTGAGAAACTGCAGAAGCTGGTGACTGGGTTTGGTAAAGTGTGTGAAAGAAGAAAGTTAAGAGTAAATGTGAATGAGAGCAAGGTTATTAGGCACAGTAGGGTTGAGGGTCAGGTCAATTGGGAGGTAAGTTTGAATGGAGAAAAACTGAAGGAAGTGAAGTGTTTTAGATATCTGGGAGTGGATCTGGCAGCGGATGGAACCATGGAAGCGGAAGTGAATCATAGGGTGGGGGAGGGGGCGAAAATTCTGGGAGCCTTGAAGAGTGTGTGGAACTCGAGAACATTATCTCGGAAAGCAAAAATGGGTGTGTTTGAAGGAATTGTGGTTCCAACAATGTTGTATGGTTGCGAGGCGTGGGGATGTTTGAGGACAATATGTGGTGTGAGGTGGTTTGATCGAGTAAGTAATAATAGGGTAAGAGAGATGTGTGGTAATAAAAAGAGTGTGGTTGAGAGAGCAGAAGAGGGTGTTTTGAAATGGTTTGGTCACATGGAGAGAATGAGTGAGGAAAGATTGACCAAGAGGATATATGTGTCAGAGGTGGAGGGAACGAGGGGAAGTGGGTGACCAAACTGGAGGTGGAAAGATGGAGTGAAAAAGATTTTGAGTGATCGGGGCCTGAACATGCAGGAGGGTGAAAGGCGTGCAAGGAATAGAGTGAATTGGAACGATGTGGTATACCGTGGTCGACGTGCTGTCAATGGATTGAACCAGGGCATGTGAAGCGTCTGGGGTAAACCATGGAAAGTTGTGTGGGGCCTGGATGTGGAACGGGAGCTGTGGTTTCGGTGCATTATTACATGACAGCTAGAGACTGAGTGTGAACGAATGGGGCCTTTGTTGTCTTTTCCTAGTGCTACCTCACGCACATGAGGGGGGAGGGGGTTGTTATTCGATGTGTGGCGAGGTGGCGATGTAAATGAATAAGGGCAGACAGTATGAATTATATACATGTGTATATATGTATATGTCTGTGTGTGTATATATGTATACATTGAGATGTATAGGTATGTATATTTGCGTGTGTGGACGTGTATGTATGTACATGTGTATGTGGGTGGGTTGGGCCATTCTTTCGTCTGTTTCCTTGCGCTACCTCGCTAACGCGGGAGACAGCGACAAAGCAAAGTAAATAAAGAAAAAAATAAAAATATATATATCTATCTATCTATCTATATCTATATATATATATATATATATATATATATATATATATATATATATATATATATATATATATATATATATATATATATATATATATTCTTTTTTTCTTTCAAACTATTCTCCATTTCCCGCGTTAGCGAGGTAGCGTTAAGAACAGAGAACTGGGCCTTTAAGGGAATATCCTCACCTGGCCCCCTTCTCTATTCCTTCTTTTGGAAAACTAAAAAAAAAAATAATGAGAGGGGAGGATTTCCAGCCCCCCGCTCCCTCCCCTTTTAGTCGCCTTCTACGACACGCAGGGAATACGTGGGAAGTATTCTTTCTCCCCTATCCCCAGGGATAGTATATATATATATATATATATATATATATATATATATGAATAAATTGTGAATAAATTGTACATTTCCTTTTCCATAGCCAGAGGTTGAACCATTATGTGACATTCATTTTTTCATTCATTTCAAGCTAAAAGTTTGTTTTCTAAATTGTTTCTTACATTTTTCATATGTATATATATGTATGTGTGTGTGTGTGTGTGTATGTGCGTATGTGTGTGTATGTGTGTGTGTGTGTATATGTATATATATATGTATATTATCCCTGGGGATAGGGGTGAAAGAATACTTCCCACGTATTCCTCGCGTGTCGTAGAAAGCGACTAGAGGGGACGGGAGCGGGGGGCCGGAAATCCTCCCCTCCTTGTATTAACTTTCTAAAATGGGAAACAGAAGAAGGAGTCACGCGGGGAGTGATCATCCTCCTCGAAGGCTCAGAGTGGGGTGCCTAAATGTGTGTGGATGTAACCAAGATGTGAAAAAAGGAGAGATAGGTAGTATGTTTGAGGAAAGGAACCTGGATGTTTTGGCTCTGAGTGAAACGAAGCTCAAGGGTAAAGGGGAAGAGTGGTTTGGAAATGTCTGGGGAGTGAAGTCAGGGGTTAGTGAGAGGACAAGAGCAAGGGAAGGAGTAGCAATACTCCTGAAACAGGAGTTGTGGGAGTATGTGATAGAATGTAAGAAAGTAAATTCTCGATTAATATGGGTAAAATTGAAAGTTGATGGAGAGAGGTGGGTGATTATTGGTGCATATGCACCTGGGCATGAGAAGAAAGATCATGAGAGGCAAGTGTTTTGGGAGCAGCTGAATGAGTGTGTTAGCGGTTTTGATGCACGAGACCGGGTTATAGTGATGGGTGATTTGAATGCAAAGGTGAGTAATGTGGCAGTTGAGGGAATAATTGGTATGCATGGGGTGTTCAGTGTTGTAAATGGAAATGGTGAAGAGCTTGTAGATTTATGTGCTGAAAAAGGACTGATGATTGGGAATACCTGGTTTAAAAAGCGAGATATACATAAGTATACTTATGTAAGTAGGAGAGATGGCCAGAGAGCGTTATTGGATTACGTGTTAATTGACAGGCGTGCGAAAGAGAGACTTTTGGATGTTAATGTGCTGAGAGGTGCAACTGGAGGGATGTCTGATCATTATCTTGTGGAGGCTAAGGTGAAGATTAGTATGGGTTTTCAGAAAAGAGGAGTGAATGTTGGGGTGAAGAAGGTGGTGAGAGTAAGTGAGCTTGGGAAGGAGACCTGTGTGGGGAAGTACCAGGAGAGACTGTGTACAGAATGGAAAAAGGTGAGAACAATGGAAGTAAGGGGAGTGGGGGAGGAATGGGATGTATTTAGGGAATCAGTGATGGATTGCGCAAAAGATGCTTGTGGCATGAGAAGAGTGGGAGGTGGGCTGTTTAGAAAGGGTAGTGAGTGGTGGGATGAAGAAGTAAGAGTATTAGTGAAAGAGAAGAGAGAGGCATTTGGACGATTTTTGCAGGGAAAAAATGCAATTGAGTGGGAGAAGTATAAAAGAAAGAGACAGGAGGTCAAGAGAAAGGTGCAAGAGGTGAAAAAAAGGGCAAATGAGAGTTGGGGTGAGAGACTATCAGTAAATTTTAGGGAGAATAAAAAGATGTTCTGGAAGGAGGTAAATAGGGTGCGTAAGACAAGGGAGCAAATGGGAACTTCAGTGAAGGGCGTAAATGGGGAGGTGATAACAAGTAGTGGTGATGTGAGAAGGAGATGGAATGAGTATTTTGAAGGTTTGTTGAATGTGTCTGATGACAGAGTGGCAGATATAGGGTGTTTTGGTCGAGGTGGTGTGCAAAGTGAGAGGGTTAGGGAAAATGATTTGGTAAACAGAGAAGAGGTAGTAAAAGCTTTGCGGAAGATGAAAGCCGGCAAGGCAGCAGGTTTGGATGGTATTGCAGTGGAATTTATTAAAAAAGGGGGTGACTGTATTGTTGACTGGTTGGTAAGGTTATTTAATGTATGTATGACTCATGGTGAGGTGCCTGAGGATTGGCGGAATGCGTGCATAGTGCCATTGTACAAAGGCAAAGGGGATAAGAGTGAGTGCTCAAATTACAGAGGTATAAGTTTGTTGAGTATTCCTGGTAAATTATATGGGAGGGTATTGATTGAGAGGGTGAAGGCATGTACAGAGCATCAGATTGGGGAAGAGCAGTGCGGTTTCAGAAGTGGTAGAGGATGTGTGGATCAGGTGTTTGCTTTGAAGAATGTATGTGAGAAATACTTAGAAAAGCAAATGGATTTGTATGTAGCATTTATGGATCTGGAGAAGGCATATGATAGAGTTGATAGAGATGCTCTGTGGAAGGTATTAAGAATATATGGTGTGGGAGGCAAGTTGTTAGAAGCAGTGAAAAGTTTTTATCGAGGATGTAAGGCATGTGTACGTGTAGGAAGAGAGGAAAGTGATTGGTTCTCAGTGAATGTAGGTTTGCGGCAGGGGTGTGTGATGTCTCCATGGTTGTTTAATTTGTTTATGGATGGGGTTGTTAGGGAGGTAAATGCAAGAGTCCTGGAAAGAGGGGCAAGTATGAAGTCTGTTGGGGATGAGAGAGCTTGGGAAGTGAGTCAGTTGTTGTTCGCTGATGATACAGCGCTGGTGGCTGATTCATGTGAGAAACTGCAGAAGCTGGTGACTGAGTTTGGTAAAGTGTGTGGAAGAAGAAAGTTAAGAGTGAATGTGAATAAGAGCAAGGTTATTAGGTACAGTAGGGTTGAGGGTCAAGTCAATTGGGAGGTGAGTTTGAATGGAGAAAAACTGGAGGAAGTGAAGTGTTTTAGATATCTGGGAGTGGATCTGTCAGCGGATGGAACCATGGAAGCGGAAGTGGATCATAGGGTGGGGGAGGGGGCGAAAATTTTGGGAGCCTTGAAAAATGTGTGGAAGTCGAGAACATTATCTCGGAAAGCAAAAATGGGTATGTTTGAAGGAATAGTGGTTCCAACAATGTTGTATGGTTGCGAGGCGTGGGCTATGGATAGAGTTGTGCGCAGGAGGATGGATGTGCTGGAAATGAGATGTTTGAGGACAATGTGTGGTGTGAGGTGGTTTGATCGAGTAAGTAACGTAAGGGTAAGAGAGATGTGTGGAAATAAAAAGAGCGTGGTTGAGAGAGCAGAAGAGGGTGTTTTGAAATGGTTTGGTCACATGGAGAGAATGAGTGAGGAAAGATTGACCAAGAGGATATATGTGTCGAGGTGGAGGGAACGAGGAGGAAGTGGGTGACCAAATTGGAGGTGGAAAGATGGAGTGAAAAAGATTTTGTGTGATCGGGGCCTGAACATGCAGGAGGGTGAAAGGGGGCAAGGAATAGAGTGAATTGGAACGATGTGGTATACAGGGTCGACGTGCTGTCATGGATTGAACAGGCATGTGAAGCGTCTGGGGTAAACCATGGAAAGTTGTGGGGCCTGGATGTGGAACGGGAGCTGTGGTTTCGGTGCATTATTACATGACAGCTAGAGACTGAGTGTGAACGAATGGGGCCTTTGTTGTCTTTTCCTAGTGCTACCTCACGCACATGAGGGGGGAGGGGTTGTTATTCGATGTGTGGCGAGGTGGCGATGTAAATGAATAAGGGCAGACAGTATGAATTATATATACATGTGTATATATGTATATGTCTGTGTGTGTATATATGTATACATTGAGATGTATAGGTATGTATATTTGCGTGTGTGGACGTGTATGTATGTACATGTGTATGTGGGTGGGTTGGGCCATTCTTTCGTCTGTTTCCTTGCGCTACCTCGCTAACGCGGGAGACAGCGACAAAGCAAAGTAAATAAAGAAAAAAATAAAAATATATATATCTATCTATCTATCTATATCTATTATATATAATATATATATATATATATATATATATATATATATATAATATATATATATATATATATATATATATATATATAATTCTTTTTTTCTTTCAAACTATTCTCATTTCCCGCGTTAGCGAGGTAGCGTTAAGAACAGAGAACTGGGCCTTTAAGGGAATATCCTCACCTGGCCCCCTTCTCTATTCCTTCATTTGGAAAACTAAAAAAAAAAATAATGAGAGGGGAGGATTTCCAGCCCCCGCTCCCTCCCTTTTAGTCGCCTTCTACGACACGCAGGGAATACGTGGGAAGTATTCTTTCTCTCCCCTATCCCCAGGGATAGTATATATATATATATATATATATATATATATATATATATATGAATAAATTGGTGAATAAATTGTACATTTCCTTTTCCATAGCCAGAGGTTGAACCATTATGTGACATTCATTTTTTCATTCATTTCAAGCTAAAAGTTTGTTTTCTAAATTGTTTCTTACATTTTTCATATGTATATATATGTATGTGTGTGTGTGTGTGTGTATGTGCGTATGTGTGTGTATGTGTGTGTGTGTGTATATGTATATATATATGTATATATCCCTGGGGATAGGGGTGAAAGAATACTTCCCACGTATTCCTCGCGTGTCGTAGAAAGCGACTAGAGGGGACGGGAGCGGGGGCCGGAAATCCTCCCCTCCTTGTATTAACTTTCTAAAATGGGAAAACAGAAGAAGGAGTCACGCGGGGAGTAATCATCCTCCTCGAAGGCTCAGAGTGGGGTGCCTAAATGTGTGTGGATGTAACCAAGATGTGAAAAAAGGAGAGATAGGTAGTATGTTTGAGGAAAGGAACCTGGATGTTTTGGCTCTGAGTGAAACGAAGCTCAAGGGTAAAGGGGAAGAGTGGTTTGGAAATGTCTGGGGAGTGAAGTCAGGGGTTAGTGAGAGGACAAGAGCAAGGGAAGGAGTAGCAATACTCCTGAAACAGGAGTTGTGGGAGTATGTGATAGAGTGTAAGAAAGTAAATTCTCGATTAATATGGGTAAAATTGAAAGTTGATGGAGAGAGGTGGGTGATTATTGGTGCATATGCACCTGGGCATGAGAAGAAAGATCATGAGAGGCAAGTGTTTTGGGAGCAGCTGAATGAGTGTGTTAGCGGTTTTGATGCACGAGACCGGGTTATAGTGATGGGTGATTTGAATGCAAAGGTGAGTAATGTGGCAGTTGAGGGAATAATTGGTATGCATGAGGTGTTCAGTGTTGTAAATGGAAATGGTGAAGAGCTTGTAGATTTATGTGCTGAAAAAGGACTGATGATTGGGAATACCTGGTTTAAAAAGCGAGATATACATAAGTATACTTATGTAAGCAGGAGAGATGGCCAGAGAGCGTTATTGGATTACGTGTTAATTGACAGGCGTGCGAAAGAGAGACTTTTGGATGTTAATGTGCTGAGAGGTGCAACTGGAGGGATGTCTGATCATTATCTTGTGGAGGCTAAGGTGAAGATTAGTATGGGTTTTCAGAAAAGAGGAGTGAATGTTGGGGTGAAGAAGGTGGTGAGAGTAAGTGAGCTTGGGAAGGAGACCTGTGTGGGGAAGTACCAGGAGAGACTGTGTACAGAATGGAAAAAGGTGAGAACAATGGAAGTAAGGGGAGTGGGGGAGGAATGGGATGTATTTAGGGAATCAGTGATGGATTGCGCAAAAGATGCTTGTGGCATGAGAAGAGTGGGAGGTGGGCTGTTTAGAAAGGGTAGTGAGTGGTGGGATGAAGAAGTAAGAGTATTAGTGAAAGAGAAGAGAGAGGCATTTGGACGATTTTTGCAGGGAAAAAATGCAATTGAGTGGGAGAAGTATAAAAGAAAGAGACAGGAGGTCAAGAGAAAGGTGCAAGAGGTGAAAAAAAGGGCAAATGAGAGTTGGGGTGAGAGACTATCAGTAAATTTTAGGGAGAATAAAAAGATGTTCTGGAAGGAGGTAAATAGGGTGCGTAAGACAAGGGAGCAAATGGGAACTTCAGTGAAGGGCGTAAATGGGGAGGTGATAACAAGTAGTGGTGATGTGAGAAGGAGATGGAATGAGTATTTTGAAGGTTTGTTGAATGTGTCTGATGACAGAGTGGCAGATATAGGGTGTTTTGGTCGAGGTGGTGTGCAAAGTGAGAGGGTTAGGGAAAATGATTTGGTAAACAGAGAAGAGGTAGTAAAAGCTTTGCGGAAGATGAAAGCCGGCAAGGCAGCAGGTTTGGATGGTATTGCAGTGGAATTTATTAAAAAAGGGGGTGACTGTATTGTTGACTGGTTGGTAAGGTTATTTAATGTATGTATGACTCATGGTGAGGTGCCTGAGGATTGGCGGAATGCGTGCATAGTGCCATTGTACAAAGGCAAAGGGGATAAGAGTGAGTGCTCAAATTACAGAGGTATAAGTTTGTTGAGTATTCCTGGTAAACTATATGGGAGGGTATTGATTGAGAGGGTGAAGGCATGTACAGAGCATCAGATTGGGGAAGAGCAGTGCGGTTTCAGAAGTGGTAGAGGATGTGTGGATCAGGTGTTTGCTTTGAAGAATGTATGTGAGAAATACTTAGAAAAGCAAATGGATTTGTATGTAGCATTTATGGATCTGGAGAAGGCATATGATAGAGTTGATAGAGATGCTCTGTGGAAGGTATTAAGAATATATGGTGTGGGAGGCAAGTTGTTAGAAGCAGTGAAAAGTTTTTATCGAGGATGTAAGGCATGTGTACGTGTAGGAAGAGAGGAAAGTGATTGGTTCTCAGTGAATGTAGGTTTGCGGCAGGGGTGTGTGATGTCTCCATGGTTGTTTAATTTGTTTATGGATGGGGTTGTTAGGGAGGTAAATGCAAGAGTCCTGGAAAGAGGGGCAAGTATGAAGTCTGTTGTGGATGAGAGAGCTTGGGAAGTGAGTCAGTTGTTGTTCGCTGATGATACAGCGCTGGTGGCTGATTCATGTGAGAAACTGCAGAAGCTGGTGACTGAGTTTGGTAAAGTGTGTGGAAGAAGAAAGTTAAGAGTGAATGTGAATAAGAGCAAGGTTATTAGGTACAGTAGGGTTGAGGGTCAAGTCAATTGGGAGGTGAGTTTGAATGGAGAAAAACTGGAGGAAGTGAAGTGTTTTAGATATCTGGGAGTGGATCTGTCAGCGGATGGAACCATGGAAGCGGAAGTGGATCATAGGGTGGGGGAGGGGGCGAAAATTTTGGGAGCCTTGAAAAATGTGTGGAAGTCGAGAACATTATCTCGGAAAGCAAAAATGGGTATGTTTGAAGGAATAGTGGTTCCAACAATGTTGTATGGTTGCGAGGCGTGGGCTATGGATAGAGTTGTGCGCAGGAGGATGGATGTGCTGGAAATGAGATGTTTGAGGACAATGTGTGGTGTGAGGTGGTTTGATCGAGTAAGTAACGTAAGGGTAAGAGAGATGTGTGGAAATAAAAAGAGCGTGGTTGAGAGAGCAGAAGAGGGTGTTTTGAAATGGTTTGGGCACATGGAGAGAATGAGTGAGGAAAGATTGACCAAGAGGATATATGTGTCGGAGGTGGAGGGAACGAGGAGAAGAGGGAGACCAAATTGGAGGTGGAAAGATGGAGTGAAAAAGATTTTGTGTGATCGGGGCCTGAACATGCAGGAGGGTGAAAGGAGGGCAAGGAATAGAGTGAATTGGAGCGATGTGGTATACAGGGGTTGACGTGCTGTCAGTGGATGGAATCAAGGCATGTGAAGCGTCTGGGGTAAACCATGGAAAGCTGTGTAGGTATGTATATTTGCGTGTGTGGACGTGTGTATGTACGTGTGTATGGGGGTTGGGCCATTTCTTTCGTCTGTTTCCTCGCGCTACCTCGCAAACGCGGGAGACAGCGACAAAGTAAAAAAAAAAAAAAAAAAAAAAATATATATATATATATATATATATATATATATATATATATATATTTTTTTTTTTTATTATACTTTGTCGCTGTCTCCCGCGTTTGCGAGGTAGCGCAAGGAAACAGACGAAAGAAATGGCCCAACCCCCCCCCCCCCATACACATGTATATACCTACGTCCACACACGCAAATATACATACCTACACAGCTTTCCATGGTTTACCCCAGACGCTTCACATGCCTTGATTCAATCCACTGACAGCACGTCAACCCCGGTATACCACATTGCTCCAATTCACTCTATTCCTTGCCCTCCTTTCACCCTCCTGCATGTTCAGGCCCCGATCACACAAAATCTTTTTCACTCCATCTTTCCACCTCCAATTTGGTCTCCCTCTTCTCCTCGTTCCCTCCACCTCCGACACATATATCCTCTTGGTCAATCTTTCCTCACTCATTCTCTCCATGTGCCCAAACCACTTCAAAACACCCTCTTCTGCTCTCTCAACCACGCTCTTTTTATTTCCACACATCTCTCTTACCCTTACGTTACTCACTCGATCAAACCACCTCACACCACACATTGTCCTCAAACATCTCATTTCCAGCACATCCATCCTCCTGCGCACAACTCTATCCATAGCCCACGCCTCGCAACCATACAACATTGTTGGAACCACTATTCCTTCAAACATACCCATTTTTGCTTTCCGAGATAATGTTCTCGACTTCCACACATTCTTCAAGGCCCCCAGAATTTTCGCCCCCTCCCCCACCCTATGATCCACTTCCGCTTCCATGGTTCCATCCGCTGCCAGATCCACTCCCAGATATCTAAAACACTTCACTTCCTCCAGTTTTTCTCCATTCAAACTCACCTCCCAATTGACTTGACCCTCAACCCTACTGTACCTAATAACCTTGCTCTTATTCACATTTACTCTTAACTTTCTTCTTCCACACACTTTACCAAACTCAGTCACCAGCTTCTGCAGTTTCTCACATGAATCAGCCACCAGCGCTGTATCATCAGCGAACAACAACTTACTCACTTCCCAAGCTCTCTCATCCCCAACAGACTTCATACTTGCCCCTCTTTCCAAAACTCTTGCATTTACCTCCCTAACAACCCCATCCATAAACAAATTAAACAACCATGGAGACATGACACACCCCTGCCGCAAACCTACATTCACTGAGAACCAATCACTTTCCTCTCTTCCTACACGTACACATGCCTTACATCCTCCATAAAAACTTTTCACTGCTTCTAAGAACTTTCCTCCCACACCATATATTCTTAATACCTTCCACAGAGCATCTCTATCAACTCTATCATATGCCTTCTCCAGATCCATAAATGCTACATACAAATCCATTTGCTTTTCTAAGTATTTCTCACATACATTCTTCAAAGCAAACACCTGATCCACACATCCTCTACCACTTCTGAAATCACACTGCTCTTCCCCAATCTGATGCTCTGTACATGCCTTCACCCTCTCAATCAATACCCTCCCATATAATTTACCAGGAATACTCAACAAACTTATATCTCTGTAATTTGAGCACTCACTCTTATCCCCTTTGCCTTTGTACAATGTCACTATGCACGCATTCCGCCAATCCTCAGGCACCTCACCATGAGTCATACATACATCAAATAACCTTACCAACCAGTCAACAATACAGTCACCCCCTTTTTTAATAAATTCCACTGCAATACCATCCAAACCTGCTGCCTTGCCGGCTTTCATCTTCCGCAAAGCTTTCACTACCTCTTCTCTGTTTACCAAATAATTTTCCCTAACCCTCTCACTTTGCACACCACCTCGACCAAAACACCCTATATCTGCCACTCTATCATCAAACACATTCAACAAACCTTCAAAATACTCACTCCATCTCCTTCTCACATCACCACTACTTGTTATCACCTCCCCACATATATATATATATATATATTTATTTATTTTTTTTTATTTTTTTTATTTTGCTTTGTCGGTGTCTCCCGCGTTAGCGTGGTAGCGCAAGGAAACAGACGAACGAATGGCCCAAGCCGCCCACATACACATGTATATGCATACACGTCCACACACGCAAATATACATACCTATACAACTCAATGTACACATATATATACACACACAGACATATACATATATACACATGTACATAATTCATACTGTTTGCCTTACTTGTTCCCATCGCCACCTCGCCACACATGGAATAACAACCCCCTCCCCCCTCATGTGTGCGAGGTAGCTCTAGGAAAAGACACCCAAGGCCCCATTCGGTCACACTCAGTCTCTAGCTGTCATGTAATAATGCACCGAAACCACAGCTCCCTTTCCACATCCAGGCCACACAAAACTTTCCATGGTTTACCTCAGACACTTCACATCCCTGGTTCAATCTATTGACAGCACGTCGACCCCGGTATACCACATCGTTCCAGTTCATCATATTCCTTGCACGCCTTTCACCCTCCTGCATGTTCAGGCCCCGATCACTCAAAATCTTTTTCACTCCATCTTTCCACCTCCAATTTGGTCTCCCACTTCTCCTCGTTCCATCCACCTCTGACACATATATCCTCTTGGTCAATCTTTCCTCACTCATTCTCTCCATGTGCCCAAACCATTTCAAAACACCCTCTTCTGCTCTCTCAACCACGCTCTCTTTATTTCCACACATCTCTCTTACCCTTACATTACTTACTCGATCAAACCACCTCACACCACATATTGTCCTCAAACATCTTATTTCCAGCACATCCACCCTCTTGCGCACAGCTCTATCCATAGCCCACGCCTCGCAACCATACAACATTGTTGGAACCACTATTCCTTCAAACATACCCATTTTTGCTTTTGGAGATAAAGTTCTCTACTTCCAAACATTCTTGAAAGCTCGCAGGATTTTCGCCCCCTATGATTCACTTCCGCTTCCATGGTTCCATCCGCTGCCAAATCCACTCCCAGATATCTAAAACACTTTACTTCCTCCAGTTTTTCTCCATTCAAACTTACCTCCCAAATGACTTGACCCTCAACCCTACTGTACGTAATAACCTTGTTCTTATTCACATTTACTCTTAACTTTCTTCTTTCACACACTTTACCAAACTCAGTCACCAGCTTCTGCAGTTTCTCACATGAATCAGCCACCAGCGCTGTATCATCAGCGAACAACAACTGACTCTCTTCCCAAGCTATCTCATCCACAACAGACTTCATACTTGCCCCTCTTTCCAAAACTCTTGCATTCACCTCCCTAACAACCCCATCCATAAACAAATTAAACAACCATGGAGACATCACACACCTATGCCGCAAAGCTACATTCACTGAGAACCAATCACTTTCCTCTCTTCCTATATATATATATATATATATATATATATATATATATATATATATATATATATATATATATATATATATATATATATATATATATATATATATATATCTTTCTTTCATACTATTCGCAATTTCCCGCGTTAGCGAGGTAGCGTTATGAACAGAGGACTGGGCCATTGAGGGAATATCCTCACCTGGCCCCCTTCTCTGTTCCTTCTTTTGGAAAATTGAAAAAAAAAAAAAAAACGAGGGGGGAGGATTTCCAGCCACCCGCTCCCTCCCCTTTTAGTCGCCTTTTACGATACGCAGGGTATACGTGGGAAGTATTCTTTCTCCCCTATCCCCAGGAATATATATATATATATATATATATATATATATATATATATATATATATATATATATATATATATATATATATATATATATATATATATATATATATATATATATATATATAGATAAGTGAAGAAAGAAAATGCAGTTTATCGACTGTTTGAAGCTTGAGCAGAATTGAAGGAAGGTAGTTGAGAGGTGTGCGTGAAGAGCAATGGTTGATGGTTCTTGGAGATGGAGTAAAAGAAGGTACTTAGTGGAAAACATCCTGGCAGATCGAAACTGATGTTGCAAGATCATTTCCAAGGTAATATGTAACACAAAGGGTTTACATCAATAGAGATATAGGTAGAGTCCAGTTAGTGACTCATTATTTCCGAGCGTATGTAGAAAAAGGTGACTCTTATGTGACACTTATGTGATAATTCATTATTTGATTTATAGATTTTTTACTTTCTCTACCTTGAATTGAGCTTTTGACTTTAAAGAATTCCTTTCGTATCATGTGTGGAATTTGTCAATAATAAAATCTAATTTCATCTTATCTTATCTTATCTTAGTTTATCTTATATATATGATGGTTCACGATGTTCTTTTTAATGTCTGTGGATTTTAAAAGGAAGTAATGTACATTCACACTTGTGACAGGTGTTCGTATACCTGGTATTGTAGACCTTGTATTGTAATGTTGGTTGTGTAAATCGATGCCACCATCTTATCTACAGGGAACGACTTCTTATATGTATAACCTTATGATACATGAATCAAGACATAGCTGTATCATTACTGGACTTGATACATATCACAAAACTGAGAAACAAATGAAGCTCAATACAATCATACTAACACTTAGCTATCTATGGAGGGTCTCCATTGTCTTCTCGCTTACCATCACCTCAGACGGCCAGGCTATCTTGACCACTACCGGATCCCCGGCCAGAGCTCTTTGATTGTTTATAATCCGCTTTGACCGACGGTTCGTGTCCAAATAACCATTTCCGACTTCTCTCTCTACTCCTAAATGCTTTTATACCGTATGTCCTCAAGGAACTATATTCATCTGGCGACATGGTCAACGGTACATTACAGTTTAAATGGGTTCTGTTCAATTGTTTCCCCTGCCTTCTCTGTCCTTTAGTGAAAACCAGTAGGAACTACCACACTAAAGCCAAAGAGAGATCAAGCTATAGTTATCTTTGCTACTCACACTGAACGATGGCAAAAGTGATTCATATGATTTTAAGTTGTACAGTGCTGCATATATTTTGTTTTTCATCAACACTCTAGTTTTATCTTCTACATTCGGCCAGAAATAGAGTAAACGCAGGAAGGGTTTAAAGTTTTGGCCTGTTTATCACGACATGTTATAAAGGACACTAAAAGACGCTTACTAATGGAAAATTCTTTAATATACTTTTGGTCAGAGTGAGAGGATTGCACATTATGTTGCCTCCATTGAACAGATGTCAGCAGATTCTTAACATAGTAGGTAGTGCCTTGTGCTGTGATGTTCTTCATTAGTGGCCTGGATCTTATATTTCATTTTTCCTTATATCATTCTATACAACTGTCGGAGAACTGACACTCCTGATCATAATGTTTAATGGGTTGAGAGACGTGTTACTATACACCCAGCATGTTCTCTCCCACCACTGTGCAGGGTTTCTCATGCAGAGTCACGTCCAACCATCCCTATCTAAATGCAACTCTTAAGGTTACCATCAAGAATCATGACTTTAAAACAGCTCAAAATACTTCTCCTATAATCCCTACCTCGGTGCAGTTCGTGAAAATCCTCCATCCTTACACTCTTATTAGGAAATAAACCTTTCGTTTCAATTTGTTCTTGCCCTCCTTCTTCCTCTTCTTCCTCCTGTTAGCAGACAAGATGCTTCTTTATTCATCAGTAGACCTAAACTGTGGTAACACTTCGTTTTCCAACGTCATTCGCTCTCTCTTACATCTTCCAGACAGTGTCATATCTGATTCTGTCCATTCCTCATACTCCACACCTGATTCATACATAGCCTGTCTTCACAGTCTGTCCTCTTACAACTATGTGCTTACATCCTTGAACCACTCCCGTGCATCTAGGTGTCAAAGAGTATCGAATTTCTGTCGACCAATCGGAAGCTAATGTTTCTGCCCCTCAAAGACTTCCAAAGACAGTCAGCATCCTGAATACCTTTCGGGGATGACTCATCATCCATTCTTCCATCTTGATTTCGAAAACTTATAAGAGACTTCAAGTTCTGAACCCTTGTCAGAATCTCATCATCCATCTTTCCTCAAACAGCTCTACTTTGTAGTCAGTGTTAACGTTGCCTTTACTCTAATACACTGCGAAACCTATCATAGCACCATATAGTCCAACGCCATCATTTCTTTAGACACAGTATCATGTTCACACAAGCATCCCTATCGTTTACACTCTTTCCAGTCATGCTCTTTTGTTTGTGTTTTCTATCAATACCTCCACCACGTTTCTGTCGGAAAAAAATCGCTAAGCAAACAAAGTATTATAACAACATCCCCTTAACTCTAGCTCCTACACAATTAAAGATATTTACTCTTCTGCTTCTCTTGTATTATGGAAAAGCTTTATTACCTCCAGCAGCCCTCATTCAGTGCATTAGATTTTCATTAATAGTTCTCCTATATAGTTTTCCATGCCCATATACTCAATATCTTGCCTTTAAGTTAAAGTTCAGCCACTGAATCCGTGCAACCCTTCGTTATTTGAGCTTCAGCCATACTGGATGGAAACACACACCACTAAATGGGCCTTTCTTAGCAATCTTCTTTTTGTAGGGTTTCCTACAGGTGACTTACCAATTATCAATAATAAACGCTCAACACATTATTTTTCTCCCATGAATATTCAGACACTCATAAAGGCAGCAGAAAAACACCAACTTGAATACTATCAAAGATTTAACAATGACCCTTGAACACTACCTGGTATCTCTCGAATCTAGTGATAACAGGGTAGTGTCTGTATGCCGACAAAGGCTTTTTTTCACATCACTATTTTTGGAATACTTGATAAGAATACAGAGTAATAATATGATTTGGAGTAGAATGATAAGTAGAAGAATCTCTTTGAAATATCAATGAGTCTCATGGCTTCAATGAAATATGTGTCCCTTGCTTGTAACCTTTGCTGAATGTAATTATGAGGTCTGCCGAACCGACGTCTTGTACGTAAGTTGCCTTCTCGTCTCCACCTTTTTATCCATCTTCTCACAGTTGTCACGCTGCTGCCAGTCTGAGACGCAATTTCGCCTGATTTTTTACCATACAACCACATCAACACGAACAGCGTACGATCAGTCATATCAGTTGGCCGGATTGCTCGGCGCTCCTTCATGTTTCTGTACAAAAGTAGATGTATATTTACTCAAGAACAAGTGCCTGTTGCATCAGCAGCAATTGTTCTGAGAACACCATGATGGCAGAGTCCACGATTTACCCCTCTCACACCATCAGTTCACTCCATGATTAGTGCATATCAAGAACATAAATCTTTAAATGTGGTTGATTAAGATTTTACGACTATATATATATATTTATTTATTTTGCTTTGTCGCTGTCTCCCGCGTTAGCGAGGTAGCGCAAGGAAACAGACGAAAGAATTGCCCAACCCATCCACATACACATGTATATACATACACATCCACATACGCATATATACATATCTATACATCTTAATGTATACATATACATACACACACAGACATATACATATATACACATGTACATGATTCATGTCTGCCTTTATTCATTCCCATCGCCACCCCGCCACACATGAAATAACAACCCCCTCCCCCTCATGTGTGCGAGGTAGCGCTAGGAAAAGACAACAAAGTCCCCATTCGTTCACACTCAGTCTCTAGCTGTCATGTAATAATGCACCGAAACCACAGCTCCCTTTCCACATTCAGGCCCCACAGAACTTTCCATGGTTTACCCAAGACGCTTCACATGCCCTGGTTCAATCCATTGACATCACGTCAACCCCGGTATACCACATCGTTCCAATTCACTCTATTCCTTGCACCCCCTTTCACCCTCCTGCATGTTCAGGCCCCGATCATTCAAAATCTTTTTCACTCCATCTTTCCACCTCCAATTTGGTCTCCCTCTTCTCCTCGTTCCCTCCACCTCTGACACATATATCCTCTTGGTCAATCTTTCCTCACTCATTCTCTCCATGTGCCCAAACCATTTCAAAACACCCTCTTCTGCTCTCTCAACCACGCTCTTTTTATTTCCACACATCTCTCTTACCCTTACGTTACTTACTCGATCAAACCACCTCACACCACACATTGTCCTCAAACATCTCATTTCCAGCACATCCATCCTCCTGCGCACAACTCTATCCATAGCCCACGCCTCGCAACCATACAACATTGTTGGAACCACTATTCCTTCAAACATACCCATTTTTGCTTTCCGAGATAATGTTCTCGACTTCCACACATTCTTCAAGGCTCCCAGGATTTTCGCCCCCTCCCCCACCCTATGATCCACTTCCGCTTCCATGGTTCCATCCGCTGCCAGATCCACTCCCGGATATCTAAAACACTTTACTTCCTCCAGTTTTTCTCCATTCAGACTCACCTCCCAATTGGCTTGACCCTCAACCCTACTGTACCTAATTACCTTGCTCTTATTCACATTTACTCTTAACTTTCTTCTTTCACACACTTTACTAAACTCAGTCACCAGCTTCTGCAGTTTCTCACATGAATCAGCCACCAGCGCTGTATCATCAGCGAACAACAACTGACTCACTTCCCAAGCTCTCTCATCCCCAACAGACTTCATCCTTGCCCCTCTTTCCAAAACTCTTGCATTCACCTCCCTAACAACCCCATCCATAAACAAATTAAACAACCATGGAGACATCACACACCCCTGCCGCAAACCTACATTCACTGAGAACCAATCACTTTCCTCTCTTCCTACACGTATATATATTAATCACGTAGAAGGCTACTAAAGGGAACGGGAGCGGGGGGCTAGGAACCCTCAATTAGGAGGTAAGTTTGAGTAGAGAAAAAGTGGAGGAAGTGAAGTGTTTTAGATATCTGGGAGTGGATTTGGCAGTGGATAGAACCATGAAAGTGCAAGGGAGTCACAGGGTGAGGGAGGGAGCAAAAGTTCTGGTAGCGTTGAAAAATGTGTGGAAGTCGAGAACATTATCTCGGAAAGCAATAATGGATATGTTTGAAGGAATGGTGGTTCCAACAATGTTATATGTTGTCGAGGCGTGGGCTATAGATAGTGTTGTGCGGAGGAGAGTGGATGTGTTGGAAATGAGATGTTTGAGGAGAATATGTGGTGTGTGATGGTTTGATAGAGTAAGTAAGGAAAGGTAAGAGAGATGTGTGGTAATAAAAAGAGTGTGGTTTAGAGAGCAAAAGAGGATGTATTGAAATGGTTTGGTCACATGGAGAGAATAAGGAGAATGAGTGAGGAAAGATTGACAAAGAGGTTATATGTGTCAGAGATGGAGGGAAGGAGGAGGAGTGGGAGACCAAATTGGAGGTGGAAGGATGGAGTGAAAAAGATTTTGAGTGATCGGGGCCTGAACATGCAGGGGGGTGAAAGGCGTGCAAGGAACAGAGTGAATTGGAACGATGTGGTATACCGGGGTCGACGTGCTGTCAGTGGATTGAACCAGAGCATTCGAAGCATCTGGGGTAAGCCATGGAAAGTTTTGTATTGCCTGGATGTGGAAAGGGAGCTGTGGTTTCGGTGCATTATTCATGACAGCTAATGAATGAGTATGAACGAATGTGGCGCTTGTTTTCTTTTCCCAGCGCTACCTCCCGTGCGCTTGGGGGGTGGGGGGGGTTGTCATTTCCTCTGTGGCGGGGTGGCGACGAGAATAGATAAAGGTAGCAAGTATATATATGTATATATGTATATTTTTATGTATGTATTCACATATATGTATATGTTAAAATGTATAGGTATGTATATGTGCGTGTGTGGACGTGTATGTATATGCATGTGTATGTGGGTGGGTTGGGCGATTCTTTTGTCTGTTTCCTTGCGCTGTCTTGCTAACGCGGGAGACAGCGACAAATCATGATAAATATCTATCTATCTATCTATCTATCTATCTATCTATCTATCTATATATATATATATATATATATATATATATATATATATATATATTTTTTTTTTTTTTTTTCTTTTTTGCTTTGTCGCTGTCTCCCGCGTTTGCGAGGGAGCGCAAGGAAACAGACGAAAGAAATGGCCCAACCCCCCCCCCATACACATGTATATACATACGTCCACACACGCAAATATACATACCTACACAGCTTTCCATGGTTTACCCCAGACGCTTCACATGCCTTGATTCAATCCACTGACAGCACGTCAACCCCGGTATACCACATCGCTCCAATTCACTCTATTCCTTGCCCTCCTTTCACCCCCCTGCATGTTCAGGCCCCGATCACACAAAATCTTTTTCACTCCATCTTTCCACCTCCAATTTGGTCTCCCTCTTCTCCTCGTTCCCTCCACCTCTGACACATATATCCTCTTGGTCAATCTTTCCTCACTCATTCTCTCCATGTGCCGCCCAAACCACTTCAAAACACCCTCTTCTGCTCTCTCAACCACGCTCTTTTTATTTCCACACATCTCTCTTACCCTTACGTTACTCACTCGATCAAACCACCTCACACCACACATTGTCCTCAAACATCTCATTTCCAGCACATCCATCCTCCTGCGCACAACTCTATCCATAGCCCACGCCTCGCAACCATACAACATTGTTGGAACCACTATTCCTTCAAACATACCCATTTTTGCTTTCCGAGATAATGTTCTCGACTTCCACACATTCTTCAAGGCCCCCAGAATTTTCGCCCCCTCCCCCACCCTATGATCCACTTCCGCTTCCATGGTTCCATCCGCTGCCAGATCCACTCCCAGATATCTAAAACACTTCACTTCCTCCAGTTTTTCTCCATTCAAACTCACCTCCCAATTGACTTGACCCTCAACCCTACTGTACCTAATAACCTTGCTCTTATTCACATTTACTCTTAACTTTCTTCTTCCACACACTTTACCAAACTCAGTCACCAGCTTCTGCAGTTTCTCACATGAATCAGCCACCAGCGCTGTATCATCAGCGAACAACAACTGACTCACTTCCCAAGCTCTCTCATCCCCAACAGACTTCATACTTGCCCCTCTTTCCAGGACTCTTGCATTTACCTCCCTAACAACCCCATCCATAAACAAATTAAACAACCATGGAGACATCACACACCCCTGCCGCAAACCTACATTCACTGAGAACCAATCACTTTCCTCTCTTCCTACACGTACACATGCCTTACATCCTCGATAAAAACTTTTCACTGCTTCTAACAACTATATATATATTTCTTTTTAATTTTCCAAAAGAAGGAACAGAGAAGGGGGCCAGGAGAGGATATTCCCTCAAAGGCCCAGTCCTCTGTTCTTAACGCTACCTCTTCTGCTCTCTCAACCACACTCTTTTTATTACCACACATCTCCACTCCCCTCTCATTTTTTTTTTTTTTTAATTTTCCAAAGGTAGGAACAGAGAAGGGGGCTGGGTGAGGATATTCCCTAAGAGGCCCAGTCCTCTGTTCTTAACGCTACCTCGCTGAGGAGGGAAATGGCGAATAGTATGAAAGAAGAAGGAAAGTGATTGGTTCTCAGTGAATGTAGGTTTGCGGCAGGGGTGTGTGATGTCTCCATGGTTGTTTAATTTGTTTATGGATGGGGTTGTTAGGGAGGTAAATGCAAGAGTCCTGGAAAGAGGGGCAAGTATGAAGTCTGTTGGGGATGAGAGAGCTTGGGAAGTGAGTCAGTTGTTGTTCGCTGATGATACAGCGCTGGTGGCGGATTCATGTGAGAAACTGCAGAAGCTGGTGACGGAGTTTGGTAAAGTGTGTGGAAGAAGAAAGTTAAGAGTAAATGTGAATAAGAGCAAGGTTATTAGGTACAGTAGGGTTGAGGGTCAAGCCAATTGGGAGGTGAGTCTGAATGGAGAAAAACTGGAGGAAGTGAAGTGTTTTAGATATCTGGGAGTGGATCTGTCAGCGGATGGAACCATGGAAGCGGAAGTGGATCATAGGGTGGGGGAGGGGGCGAAAATTTTGGGAGCCTTGAAAAATGTGTGGAAGTCGAGAACATTATCCCGGAAAGCAAAAATGGGTATGTTTGAAGGAATAGTGGTTCCAACAATGTTGTATGGTTGCGAGGCGTGGGCTATGGATAGAGTTGTGCGCAGGAGGATGGATGTGCTGGAAATGAGATGTTTGAGGACAATGTGTGGTGTGAGGTGGTTTGATCGAGTAAGTAAGGTAAGGGTAAGAGAGATGTGTGGAAATAAAAAGAGCGTGGTTGAGAGAGCAGAAGAGGGTGTTTTGAAATGGTTTGGGCACATGGAGAGAATGAGTGAGGAAAGATTGACCAAGAGGATATATGTGTCGGAGGTGGAGGGAACGAGGAGAAGAGGGAGACCAAATTGGAGGTGGAAAGATGGAGTGAAAAGGATTTTGTGTGATCGGGGCCTGAACATGCAGGAGGGTGAAAGGAGGGCAAGGAATAGAGTGAATTGGAGCGATGTGGTATACAGGGGTTGACGTGCTGTCAGTGGATTGAATCAGGGCATGTGAAGCGTCCGGGGTAAACCATGGAAAGCTGTGTAGGTATGTATATTTGCGTGTGTGGACGTGTGTATGTACATGTGTATGGGGGGGTTGGGCCATTTCTTTCGTCTGTTTCCTTGCGCTACCTCGCAAACGCGGGAGACAGCGACGAGGTATAAAAAAAAAAAAAAAAAAAAATATATATATATATATTATATATATATATATATATATATATATATATATATATATATATATATATATATATATATATATATATATATATATATATATATATATATATATATATATATATATATATATATATATATATATATATATATATATATATATATATATGCTGGAAATGAGATGTTTGAGGACAATACGTGGTAAGTAATTATAGGGTAAGAGAGATGTGTGGTAATAAAAAGAGAAATGAACGCGCACCTTCATATACACTTTATTCGTATTCATATAACTCCGCGTTGTACAGTCAGGTTCGGTAAAACGCTTTCAGCTGGCTATGTGTTCTGTTCGGAAACCGATAGACCCCGTTGCTCACCATAGTGAGACGAAGGGTATTCGAGTACTTAGTATTTCGAATAGTTGTTTCCTATTATACAGTTCCTTAGCCTAGCGGTTAGCATGCCTGCCTCTTGCACAAGGGGTCCCAGGTTCGATCCTGGCTGATGGAGCTTTGTATGTTCTATGAAGGTGCGCGTTCATAGACACTTTATTCGTATTCATATAACTCCGCGTTGTACAGTCAGGTTCGGTAAAACGCTTTCAGCTGGCTATGTGTTCTGTTCGGAAACTACCGATAGACCCCGTTGCTCACCATAGTGAGACGAAGGGTATTCGAGTACTTAGTATTTCGAACAGTTGTTTCCTATTATACAGTCCCTTAGCCTAGCGGTTAGCATGCCTGCCTCTTGCACAAGGGGTCCCAGGTTCGATCCTGGCTGATGGAGCTTTGTATGTTCTATATATATATATGTATATATATATTTTTTTTCTTTTTTTTCAAAAGAAGGAACAGAGGGGGCCACGTGAGGAAATTCCAAAAAAGGCCCAGTCCTCTGTTCTTAACGCTACCTCGCTGATGCGGGAAATGGCGAATAGTTTAAAAGAAAGAAAAGAAAAGATATATATATATATATATATATATATATATATATATATATATATATATATATATATATATATATATATATATATATATATATATATATATATATTTTATCCCTGGGGATAGGGGAGAAAGAATACTTCCCACGTATTCCCTGCGTGTCGTAGAAGGCGACTAAAAGGGGAGGGAGTGGGTGGCTGGAAATCCTCCACTCTCGCTTTTTTTTAATTTTCCAAAAGAGGGAACAGAGAAGGGGGCCAGGTGAGGATTTTCCCTCTAAGGCCCAGTCCTCTGTTCTTAACGCTACCTCGCAAATGCGGGAAATGGCGAATAGTATGAAAAAAAAAATATATATATATATATATATATATATATATATATATATATATATATATATATATATATATATATATATATATATATATATATATATATATATATATATATATATATATATATATATATATATATATTTCCCTGGGGATAGGGGAGAAAGAATACTTCCCACGTATTCCCTGCGTGTCGTAGAAGGCGACTAAAAGGGGAGGAAGCGGGGGGCTGGAAATCCTCCCCTCTCGTTTTTTTTTTATTTTTCCAAAAGAAGGAACAGAGAATTGGGCCAGGTGAGGGTATTCCCTCTAAGGCCCAGTCCTCTGTTCTTAACGCTACCTCGCTAATGCGGGAAATGGGGAATAGTTTGAAAGAAAAGAAATATATATATATATATATATATATATATATATATATATATATATATATATATATATATATATATATATATATATATATATATATTTTTTTTTTTTTCTTTCTTTGTCGCTGTCTCCCGCGTTTGCGAGGTAGCGCAAGGAAACAGACGAAAGAAATGGCCCAACCCACCCCCATACACATGTATATACATACGTCCACACACGCAAATATACATACCTACACAGCTTTCCATGGTTTACCCCAGACGCTTCACATGCCCTGATTCAATCCACTGACAGCACGTCAACCCCGGTATACCACATCGATCCAATTCACTCTATTCCTTGCCCTCCTTTCACCCTCCTGCATGTTCAGGCTCCCATCACACAAAATCTTTTTCACTCCATCTTTCCACCTCCAATTTGGTCTCCCTCTTCTCCTCGTTCCCTCCATCCCCGACACATATATCCTCTTGGTCAACCTTTCCTCACTCATTCTCTCCGTGTGCCCAAACCATTTCAAAACACCCTCTTCTGCTCTCTCAACCACGCTCTTTTTATTTCCACACATCTCTCTTACCCTTACGTTACTTACTCGATCAAACCACCTCACACCACACATTGTCCTCAAACATCTCATTTCCAGCACATCCATCCTCCTGCGCACCACTCTATCCATAGCCCACGCCTCGCAACCATACAACATTGTTGGAACCACTATTCCTTCAAACATACCCATTTTTGCTTTCCGAGATAATATATATATATATATATATATATATATATATATATATATATATATATATATATATATATATATATATATATATATATCAAAAGCGCTGATTGCTGATTCGTATGAGAAACTGCAGAAGCAGGTGACCGAGTTTGGTTAAGTGTGTGAAAGAAGAAAGCTGAGAGTAAATGTGAATAAGAGCAAGATTATTAAGTACAGTAGGGTGGGGGAGAAGTGAATTGAAAGGTAAGTTTAATGGAGAAATTCTGCAGGAGGTGAAGTGGTTTAGATATCTTGGCGTGGATTTGGCAGCGGATGGAATCACTGAAGCGGAAGTGAATCATAGGGTGGGGGAGGGGGCGAAAGTTCTGGGAGCGTTGAAGAATGTGTGGAAGTCAAGAACATTATCTCGGAAAGCAAAAATGGGTATGTTTGAAGGAATAGTGGTTCCAAAAATGTTATATGGTTGCGAGGCGTGGGCTATAGAGTTGTGCGGAGGAGGGTGAATGTGCTGGAAATGAGATGTTTAAGGACAATATGTGGTGTAAGGTGGTTTGATCGAGTAAGTAATGTAAGGGTAAGAGAGATGTGTAGTAATAAACAAGAGTGTGATTGAGAGGGCAGAAGAGGGTGTTTTGAAATGGTTTGGTCACATGGAGAGAATGAGTGAGGACAGATTGACCAAGAGGATATATGTGTCGGAGGTGGAGGGAACGAGCAGTGGGAGACCAAATTGGAGGTGGAAAGATGGAGTGAAAAAGATTTTGAGTGATCGAGGCTTGAAAATGCAGGAGGGTGAGAGGCGTGCAAGGAATAGAGTGAATTGCAACGATGTGGTATACCGGTGTCGACATGATGTCAATGGATTGAACCAGGGCATGTGAAGCGTCTGGGGTAAACCATGGAAAGTTGTGTGGGGCCTGGATGTAGAAAAGGAGCTGTGGTTTCGGCGCATTATACATGATAGCTAGAGACTGAGTGTGAACGAATGTGGCCTTTGTTGTCTCTTCCTAGCGTTACCTCACGCACATAAGGGGGGAGGGGGTTGGTATTTCATGTGTGGCATGGTGGCGACAGGAATGAATAAGGACAGAGAGTATGAATTATGTGCATGTGTATATATGCATATATCTGTGTGTGTATATATATGTATACGTTGAGATGTATAGGTATGTATATGTGTGTGTGGACGTGTATGTATATACATGTGTATACGGGTGGGTTGGGCCATTTTTTCGTGTTTCCTTGCGCTACCTGACTAACGCGGGATACACCAATAAAGTATAGAAAATAAATAATGAATATATATATATATATATATATATTTTCTTTTTTTTTTTTTTTCTTTCAAACTATTCACCATTTCCCGCGTTAGCGAGGTAGCGTTAAGAACAGAGAACTGGGCCTTTAAGGGAATATCCTCACCTGGCCCCCTTCTCTATTCCTTCTTTTGGAAAATTAAAAAAAAATAATAAGAGGGGAGGATTTCCAGCCCCTGCTCCCTCCCCTTTTAGTCGCCTTCTACGACACGCAGGGAATACGTGGGAAGTATTCTTTCTCCCCTATCCCCAGGGATATTCATATACATATATACATATTCATGCTTGTTTGTCTTCATTCTCGGTACCATCCCACCTCACAGGAAACACGAAAAAAGGCTATATCCACTCACACTCATTCTCAAGCTGTTGTGTAATGCACCAAAACCACAGCTCCCTATCCAGGTCCCACAGGCCTCTCCATGGTTTATTCCGGATACTTCACATGCCCTAGTTCAGTCCATTGACAGCATGTCGACCAGAAGTAAACCACATCATTCCAAACCATTCTATTCTATGCACGTATTTCACCATTCTGCATGTTTAGGCCCCAATTGCTCAGAATCGTTTTCACTCCATTCTTCCCCTCCAATTTGGTCTCCCACTTCTCCTCGTTCCCTCCTCTCTGACACATATATCCTCTTGGTCAATCTTTCCTCACTCATTCTCTCCATGAGACCGAACCATTTCAAAACACCCTCTTCTGCTCTCTCAACCACACTCTTTTTATTACCACACCTCTCTCTCACCCTATTATTACTTACTCAATCAAACCACCTCACATCTCATATTGTCCTCAAACATCTCATTTCCAGCACATCCACCCTCCTCCACACAACTCTATCTATAGCCTATGCCTTGCAACCATATAACATTGACGGAGCCACGATCCCTTCAAACATACCCATTTTTGCTTTCTGAGATAATGTTCTCGACTTCCACACATTCTTCAACGCTCCCAGAACTTTTGCCCCCTCCCCCACCGTATGATTCGCTTCCGCTTCCATGGTTCTATCCGCTGCCAAATCCACTCCCAGATATCTAAAACACTTCACTTCCTCCAGTTTTTCTCCATTCAAACTTACCTCCCAATTGACTTGTCCCTCACCCCTACTATCCCTAATAACCTTGCACTTATTCACATTTACTCTCAGCTTTCTTCTTTTACACACTTTACCAAACTCAGTCACCAGCTTCTGCAGTTTCTCACATGAATCAGCCACCAGCGCTGTATCATCAGCGAGCAACAACTGACTCTCTTCCCAAGCTCTCTCATCCACAACAGACTTCATACTTGCCCCTCTTTCCAAAACTCTTGCATTCACCTCCCTAACAACCCCATCCATAAACAAATTAAACAACCATGGAGACATCACACACCCCTGCCGCAAGCCTACATTCACTGAGAACCAATCACTTTCCTCTCTTCCTACACGTACACATGCCTTACATCCTCGATAAAAACTTTTCACTGCTTCTAACAACTTGCCTCCCACACCATATATTCTTAATACCTTCCACAGAGCATCTCTATCAACTCTATCATATGCCTTCTCCAGATCCATAAATGCTACATACAAATCCATTTGCTTTTCTAAGTATTTCTCACATACATTCTTCAAAGCAAACACCTGATGCACACATCCTCTACCACTTCAGAAACCACACTGCTCTTCCCCAATCTGATGCTATGTGCATGCCTTCACCCTCTCAATCAATACCCTCCCATATAATTTACCAGGAATTCTCAACAAACTTATACCTCTGTAATTTGAGCACTCACTCTTATCCCCTTTGCCTTTGTACAATGGCACTATGCACGCATTCCGCCAATCCTCAGACACCTCACCATGAGTCATACATACATTAAATAACCTTACCACCCAGTCAATAATACAGTCACCCCCTTTTTTAATAAATTCCACTGCAATACGATCCAAACCTGCTGCCTTGCCGGCTTTCATCTTCCGCAAAGCTTTTACTACCTCTTCTCTGTTTACCAAATCATTTTCCCTAACCCTCTCACTTTGCACACCACCTCGACCAAAACACCCTATATCTGGC